>NW_025547335.1:147500-222008 GCF_905237065.1 Salmo salar
ATTAGTCAGGTGCCTGGTAATCAAATCAAAATGTTATTAGTCAGGTGCCCGGTAATCAAATCAAAATGTTATTAGTCAGGTGCCTGGTAATCAAATCAAAATGTTATTAGTCAGGTGCCTGGTAATCAAATCAAAATGTTATTAGTCAGGTGCCTGGTAATCAAATCAAAATGTTATTAGTCAGGTGCCTGGTAATCAAATCAAATGTAGAGTAACATGCTGATTTAAGGGGCCCAACATTTTAAAACAATATAATAATACAATAGTAACACCAGGAATATTTATTAGTATTTTTTTTGTAATTTATTTGACGTTTTTAATTTAACTAGGCAAGTAGTCAGTTAAGAACAAATTGTTTATTTGAAATAAATCCACAAAGCTTGGCACTGAGACGTCAAACAGGAAACCGCTCACCCAGAGGCGGCGCTCCTAGTGGCCGGGGAGTTTAACGCAGGGAAACGTAAATCCGTTTTATACCAAATTTCTACCAGCGTGTTAAATGTGGAACTAGATCAAATCAAATGTATTTATAAAAGCCCTTCTTACATCAGCTGATATATCAAAGTGCTGTACAGAAACCCAGCCTAAAACCCCCAAACAGCAAGCAATGCAGGTGTAGAAGCACGGTGGCTAGGAAAAACTCCCTAGGAAAAACTCCCTAGAAAGGCCAGAACCTAGGAAGAAACCTGAGAGAACGGCTGAGGGTGAGTTAGAAACCTAGAGAGGAACCAGGCTATGAAGGACTAGAGAGGACCAGGCTCTGAGGGGTGGACCAGTCCTCTTCTGGCTGTGCTGGGTGGAGATTAGAAACCTAGAGAGGAACCAGGCTATGAGGGGTGGAGATTAGAAACCTAGAGAGGAACCAGGCTATGAGGGGTGGAGATTAGAAACCTAGAGAGGAACCAGGCTCTGAGGGGTGGACCAGTCCTCTTCTGGCTGTGCTGGGTGGAGATTAGAAACCTAGAGAGGAACCAGGCTCTGAGGGGTGGACCAGTCCTCTTCTGGCTGTGCTGGGTGGAGATTAGAAACCTAGAGAGGAACCAGGCTCTGAGGGGTGGACCCCTTCTGGCTGTGCTGGGTGGAGATTAGAAACCTAGAGAGGAACCAGGCTATGAGGGGTGGAGATTAGAAACCTAGAGAGGAACCAGGCTCTGAGGAAGCTCTTCTGGCTGTGCTGGGTGGAGATTAGAAACCTAGAGAGGAACCAGGCTATGAGGGTGGACCAGTCTTTTGGTGTGCGGGTGGAGATTAGAAACCTAGAGAGGAACCAGGCTATGAGGGGTGGGGTGGAGATTAGAAACCTAGAGAGGAACCAGGTTCTGAGGGTGGACCAGTCCTCTTCTGGCTGTGCTGGGTGGAGATTAGAAACCTAGAGAGGAACCAGGCTCTGAGGGGTGGACCAGTCCTCTTCTGGCTGTGCAGGGTGGAGATTAGAAACCTAGAGAGGAACCAGGCTCTGAGGGGGGGTGGAGATTAGAAACCTAGAGAGGAACCAGGCTCTGAGGGGTGGAGATTAGAAACCTAGAGAGGAACCAGGCTCTGAGGGTGGACAGTCCTCTCGCGGGTGGAGATTAGAAACCTAGAGAGGAACCAGGCTCTGAGGGGTGGAGATTAGAAACCTAGAGAGGAACCAGGCTATGAGGGGTGGACCAGTCCTCTTCTGGCTGTGCAGGGTGGATATTATAACAGAACATGGTCAAGATGTTAAAATGTTCATAAATGACCAGCATGGTCAAATAATAATAATCATAGTAGTTGTCGAGGGTGCAACAGGTCAGTAACACAAGAGTAAGTGTCAGTTGGCTTTTTCATAGCCGATCATTGAGAGTATCTCTACCGCTCCTGCTGTCTCTAGAGAGTTGAAAACAGCAGGTCTGGGACAGGTAGCACGTCCGGTGAACAGGTCAGGGTTCCAGCAGGTCTGGGACAAGGTAGCCCGTCCGGTGAACAGGTCAGGGTTCCAGCAGGTCTGGGACAAGGTAGCCCGTCCGGTGAACAGGTCAGGGTTCCAGCAGGTCTGGGACAGGTAGCACGTCCGGTGAACAGGTCAGGGTTCCAGCAGGTCTGGGACAAGGTAGCACGTCCGGGGGGAGGGGGGAGAAAAAAAACTCTGGACCACCTTTAATCCACACACACAGAGAGAGACGGGTACAAAGCTCTCCCTCCGCCTTCCATTTGGCAAATCTGACCTTATAATTCTATCCTCCTGCTTCCTGCTTACAAAGCAAACTTTAAAGCAGGAAGTACCAGTGACTCGGTCTATATATATATAAAAAAAAGTGGTCAGATGAAGCAGATGCTAAACTACAGGACTGTTTCGCTATCACAGACTGGAAATATGTTCTGGGATTCCTTCCGATGGCATGTGTTGTCCAATCACGTGCCTTATTTAAATCGCTTCACGAAACTCGGCCAATCGAAGCGAATGTTTACGATGCGCGTTAAGGAGACTGATGGATGGAGAGAGAGAGAGAGAGAGAGAGAGAGAGAGAAACCCTGATCTCACAGCTTACCACTGTTGATCATTCATCAGTCTGTCCCCCCCCCTCCGTGCGCAAATCTGTCAGAAGAGTATGTTGAAATGACGAAACTCATCCACTTCCTCAGATCAACATCGTCCCGCTGAGAGAATTCCTGGAAAAGAAGTTGAAAGGAAAATGACCTACTGCTGCTCGACAACGTGAGACGGCTCAGTAAAAGCAGGGTGTTGAAACGCTTTTGGTCCATAAATAACAGCTTTCCGAGTGCAGCTCAGAAGGCAACACAGTTTTCACGACTTTTTTTGTTGTTGTTGTTGTTGGTAGTTATCACATCGCACCTTTTTAATGAGATCAACGTGAAACTACAAGGCAAGAACGATTTAAGTTTGTGATTTGATGACGTCTGTCCGCTCCTTCCAGAGGAAACTGGAAGAAGTGTTCAAGGAGACGGAGCAAACTTCCCAAAAATACAGGAAGAGATTCAAGGGGTGAGAGAGATATTTCTACCTCATGTTGACTTCATAGATAAGCTGATTTAGAAACTTGAGAAAAATCGCTTTGACAGCTTCAGCCTTTGGACAACAGATCCTTCTTCTAAATTTGAGAATTCATTCCTCGTCACAGATTTCAGGGGGATTTTCTAAAGGAGGTGACAGACCTTCCCCTACCCTAGAGAAGTTAAAGTGGTCACGTGGTGGATCTCTACAGATGGAACTGATTGATCTGCAAGCAAATGTTGCACGAAGAGAAGCACTTTCAACTAACTGACCAGGACCCTGTCTGGTTGCAGGCTGTGTTCCCTGGTCTAACCAACCATGACCCTTCCTGGCTGCAGACTGTGTTCTCTGGTCTAACCAACCATGATCCTTCCTGGCTGCAGGCTGTGTTCCCTGGTCTAACCAACCATGATCCTTCCTGGCAGCAGGCTGTGTTCCCTGGTCTAACCAACCATGATCCTTCCTGGCAGCAGGCTGTGTTCTCTGGTCTAACCAACCATGACCCTTCCTGGCTGCAGACTGTGTTCTCTGGTCTAACCAACCATGATCCTTCCTGGCAGCAGGCTGTGTTCCCTGGTCTAACCAACCATGACCCTTCCTGGCAGCAGGCTGTGTTCCCTGGTCTAACCAACTAACCAACCATGATCCTTCCTGGCTGCAGGCTGTGTTCCCTGGTCTAACCAACCATGACCCTTCCTGGCAGCAGGCTGTGTTCCCTGGTCTAACCAACCATGACCCTTCCTGGCAGCAGGCTGTGTTCCCTGGTCTAACCAACCATGACCCTTCCTGGCAGCAGACTGTGTTCCCTGGTCTAACCAACTAACCAACCATGACCCTTCCTGGCAGCAGGCTGTGTTCCCTGGTCTAACCAACTAACCAACCATGATCCTTCCTGGCAGCAGGCTGTGTTCCCTGGTCTAACCAACCATGATCCTTCCTGGCTGCAGGCTGTGTTCCCTGGTCTAACCAACCATGATCCTTCCTGGCTGCAGACTGTGTTCTCTGGTCTAACCAACCATGATCCTTCCTGGCTGCAGACTGTGTTCTCTGGTCTAACCAACCATGATCCTTCCTGGCAGCAGGCTGTGTTCTCTGGTCTAACCAACCATGATCCTTCCTGGCTGCAGGCTGTGTTCCCTGGTCTAACCAACCATGACCCTTCCTGGCTGCAGGCTGTGTTCTCTGGTCTAACCAACCATGATCCTTCCTGGCAGCAGGCTGTGTTCCCTGGTCTAACCAACCATGATCCTTCCTGGCAGCAGGCTGTGTTCCCTGGTCTAACCAACCATGATCCTTCCTGGCAGCAGGCTGTGTTCCCTGGTCTAACCAACCATGATCCTTCCTGGCTGCAGGCTGTGTTCCCTGGTCTAACCAACCATGATCCTTCCTGGCAGCAGGCTGTGTTCTCTGGTCTAACCAACCATGATCCTTCCTGGCAGCAGGCTGTGTTCCCTGGTCTAACCAACCATGATCCTTCCTGGCAGCAGGCTGTGTTCTCTGGTCTAACCAACCATGATCCTTCCTGGCAGTGTCCGAGACTGTGTTTCCTGGTCTAACCAAAGTAGCACTACACTCCTTGACCGTGATTGGCTCCACATACAGTTCTTTCTCCACTGAGCATCATTAACAATAAGTACCGTTCTAGACTCACCAATGAGCATCTACAGTTGAAATGGGAAGTTCACATCCGCTTAGGTTGGAGTCATTAAAACTCGTTTTTTTCAACCACTCCACAAATTTCTTGTTAACAAACTATAGTTTTGGCAAGTCGGTTAGGACATCTACTTTGTGCATGACACAAGTCCTTTTTCCAACAATTGTTTACAGACATGATTGTTTCACTTATAATTCACTGTATCACAATTCCAGTGGGTCAGAAGTTTACATACACTAAGTTGACTGTGCCTTTAAACAGCTTGGAAAATTCCAGAAAATGATGACATGGCTTTAGAAGCTTCTGATAGGCTAATTGACATCATTTGAGTCAATTGGAGGTGTACCTGTGGATGTATTTCAAGGCCTACCTTCAAACTCAGTGCCTCTTTGCTTGACATCATGGTAAAATCAAAAGAAATCAGCCAAGACCTCAGAAAACAAATTGTAGACCTCCACAAGTCTGGTTCATCCTTGGGAAAAACTGAAGGTACCACGTTCATCTGTACAAACAATAGTATGCAAGTATAAACACCATGGGACCACGCAGCCGTCATACCGCTCAGGAAGGAGATGCGTTCTGTCTCCTAGAGATGAACGTACTTTGGTGCGAAAAGTGCAAATCAATCCCAGAACAACAGCAAAGGACCTTGTGAAGATGCTGGAGGAATCAGGTACAAAAGTATCTATATCCACAGAAAAACGAGTCCTATATCGACATAACCTGAAAGGCCGCTCAGCAAGGAAGAAGCCACTGCTCCAAAACCGCCATAAAAAAGCCAGACTACGGTTTGTAACTGCACATGGGGACAAAGATTGTACTTTTTGGAGAAATGTCCTCTGGTCTGATGAAACAAAAATAGAACTGTTTGGCCATAATGACCATCGTTATGTTTGGAGGAAAAAGGGGGAGGCTTGAAAGCCGAAGAACACCATCCCAACCATGAAGCACGGAGGTGGCAGCATCATGTTGTGGGGGTGCTTTGCTGCAGGAGGGACTGGTGCACTTCACAAAATAGATGGCAACATGAGGAAGGAAAATTATGTGGATATATTGAAGCGACATCTCAAGTCATCAGTCAGGAAGTTAAAGCTTGGTAACAAATGGGTCTTCCAAATGAACAATGACCCCAAGCATACTTCCAAAGTTGTGGCAAAATGGCTTAAGGACAACAAAGTCAAGGTATTGGAGCGGCCATCACAAAGCCCTGACCTCAATCCCATAGAATATTTGTGGGCAGAACTGAAAAAGCGTGTGCGAGCAAGGAGGCCTACAAACCTGACTCAGTTACACCAGCTCTGTCAGGAGGAATGGGCCAAAATTCACCCAACTTATTGTGGGAAGCTTGTGGAAGGCTACCCGAAACGTTTGACCCAAGTTAAACAATTTAAAGGCAAAGCTACCAAATACTAATTGAGTGTATGTAAACTTCTGACCCACTGGGAATGTGATGAAAGAAATAAAAGCTGAAATAAATCATTCTCTCTACTATTATTCTGACATTTCACATTCTTAAAATAAAGTGGTGATCCTAACTGACCTAAGACAGGGAATTTTTACTAGGATTAAATTTCAGGAATTGTGAAAAACTGAGTTTAAATGTATTTGGCTAAGGTGTATGTAAAGTTCCGACTTCAATCAATATTTACCGATGTCTTGTTCAGCCAAGACTTGGAGAAACACCAGATATTACAGTTCTTCCCTTGTTAAGACTACGCTAACGGAGCTCATCCAGTTTATTCTCCAGTGATTGCACGTTCGCCAATAGAACGGAGGCTAGAGGCGATTTATACACTCTCCGACGTGGTCTCGTCAGGTATCCCGCACGGCGCCCTCTATAGCGCCGTCTCCTTCGAGTGTCTGGGATTTGGGCCTGGTCTGCGATAATCCAAAATATATTTTGTCTCTGACTCATTGAAGTCCTCGTCCAAGGGGAGGTGGTCGCTGTTCCGATGTCAAGAAGCTCTTTACGGTCTGTAACCTCCTCTGTCTCTCTCTCTCCTCTCCCTCTCTCTTCTCTCCTCTCTCGCTCTCTCCCCCTTCTCTCTCTCTCTCTCTCTCTCTCTCTCTCTCTCTCTCTCTCTCTCTCTCTCTCTCTCTCTCTCTCTCTGTCTCTCTCTCTCTCTCTCTCTCTCTCTCTCTCTCTCTCTCTCTCTCTCTCCTCTCTCTCTCTTCTCTCTCTCCTCTCCTCTCTCTCTCACCCCTTCTCTCTAACTCCTCTCTCTCTCTTCTCTCTCTCTCTGTCTCTCTTCTCTCCTCTCTCTCTCTCTCTCTCTCTCTCTCTCTCTCTCCCCTTCTCTCTAACTCCTCTCTCTCTCTCTCTCTCTTCTCTCTCTCTCTGTCTCTCTCTCTTCTCTCCTCTCCTCTCTCTCCTCTCTCTCTCTCTCTCTCTCTCTCTCTCTCTGTCTCTCTCTCTTCTCTCCTCTCCTCTCTCTCCTCTCTCTCTCTCTCTCTCTGTCTCTCTCTCTTCTCTCCTCTCCTCTCTCTCCTCTCTCTCTCTCTCTCTCTTCTCTCTCTCTCTGTCTCTCTCTCTTCTCTCCTCTCCTCTCTCTCTCCTCTCTCTCCTCTCCCCTTCCAGTTAGCGGAGGTGAAGGTTAGTATCCTAGAGGCTAAACAGGCCTTAGAGGAGTGTATCAGTAACCAGGAGTTCAGCAGAGCAGCAGAGCTGAAGGACTCGATAACTGACCTGGAGAACCTGAGGAACAACATACTGCAGGAGGAGAACACAGACACACAGCAGGAGGACAAGGAGACGCGCACGGAGAAGGTACACACACACACACGGCAGGAGGACAAGGAGACGCGCACGGAGAAGGTACACACACACACACACAGCAGGAGGACAAGGAGACGCGCACGGAGAAGGTACAGACAGACACACACACACACACACAGCAGAATCACACAACAGACACATGGAGAAGGTACAGACACATGGAGAAGGTAGACAGACACATGGAGAAGGTAGACAGACACATGGAGAAGGTACAGACACATGGAGAAGGTACAGACAGACACATGGAGAAGGTACAGACAGACACACGGAGAAGGTACAGACACATGGAGAAGGTAGACAGACACATGGAGAAGGTACAGACACATGGAGAAGGTAGACAGACACATGGAGAAGGTAGACAGACACATGGAGAAGGTACAGACACATGGAGAAGGTACAGACAGACACATGGAGAAGGTACAGACACATGGAGAAGGTAGACAGACACATGGAGAAGGTACAGACACACGGAGAAGGTAGACAGACACATGGAGAAGGTAGACAGACACATGGAGAAGGTACAGACACATGGAGAAGGTACAGACACATGGAGAAGGTACAGACAGACACACGGAGAAGGTACAGACAGACACATGGAGAAGGTACAGACACACGGAGAAGGTACAGACACACGGAGAAGGTAGACAGACACACGGAGAAGGTAGACAGACACATGGAGAAGGTACAGACACATGGAGAAGGTACAGACACATGGAGAAGGTAGACAGACACATGGAGAAGGTACAGACACATGGAGAAGGTACAGACACATGGAGAAGGTAGACAGACACACGGAGAAGGTACAGACACACGGAGAAGGTAGACAGACACATGGAGAAGGTACAGACAGACACATGGAGAAGGTACAGACACCCTGCATCTCCGTAAATAAATGCTGTGTTGTTTCCTCTCTGTCAGACGGACCCAGAGACTCTCCTGCGCTGCCTGACCATGTGTGTTGAACTGCTGAAACAGATGGCCATGAAGACCAGGATCGGACCCACCATGTCAGCTATCCTGTCCTCTCTGGTACTGACTAACATACTGGACCCACCATGTCAGCTATCCTGTCCTCTCTGGTACTGACTAACATACTGGACCCACCATGTCAGCTATCCTGTCCTCTCTGGTACTGACTAACGTACTGGACCCACCATGTCAGCTATCCTGTCCTCTCTGGTACTGACTAACATACTGGACCCACCATGTCAGCTATCCTGTCCTCTCTGGTACTGACTAACATACTGGACCCACCATGTCAGCTATCCTGTCCTCTCTGGTACTGACTAACATACTGGACCCACCATGTCAGCTATCCTGTCCTCTCTGGTACTGACTAACATACTGGACCCACCATGTCAGCTATCCTGTCCTCTCTGGTACTGACTAACATACTGGACCCACCATGTCAGCTATCCTGTCCTCTCTGGTACTGACTAACCTACTGGACCCACCATGTCAGCTATCCTGTCCTCTCTGGTACTGACTAACATACTGGACCCACCATGTCAGCTATCCTGTCCTCTCTGGTACTGACTAACCTACTGGACCCACCATGTCAGCTATCCTGTCCTCTCTGGTACTGACTAACATACTGGACCCACCATGTCAGCTATCCTGTCCTCTCTGGTACTGACTAACATACTGGACCCACCATGTCAGCTATCCTGTCCTCTCTGGTACTGACTAACATACTGGACCCACCATGTCAGCTATCCTGTCCTCTCTGGTACTGACTAACATACTGGACCCACCATGTCAGCTATCCTGTCCTCTCTGGTACTGACTAACGTACTGGACCCACCATGTCAGCTATCCTGTCCTCTCTGGTACTGACTAACATACTGGACCCACCATGTCAGCTATCCTGTCCTCTCTGGTACTGACTAACATACTGGACCCACCATGTCAGCTATCCTGTCCTCTCTGGTACTGACTAACATACTGGACCCACCATGTCAGCTATCCTGTCCTCTCTGGTACTGACTAACATACTGGACCCACCATGTCAGCTATCCTGTCCTCTCTGGTACTGACTAACATACTGGACCCACCATGTCAGCTATCCTGTCCTCTCTGGTACTGACTAACCTACTGGACCCACCATGTCAGCTATCCTGTCCTCTCTGGTACTGACTAACATACTGGACCCACCATGTCAGCTATCCTGTCCTCTCTGGTACTGACTAACCTACTGGACCCACCATGTCAGCTATCCTGTCCTCTCTGGTACTGACTAACATACTGGACCCACCATGTCAGCTATCCTGTCCTCTCTGGTACTGACTAACATACTGGACCCACCATGTCAGCTATCCTGTCCTCTCTGGTACTGACTAACATACTGGACCCACCATGTCAGCTATCCTGTCCTCTCTGGTACTGACTAACATACTGGACCCACCATGTCAGCTATCCTGTCCTCTCTGGTACTGACTAACATACTGGACCCACCATGTCAGCTATCCTGTCCTCTCTGGTACTGACTAACATACTGGACCCACCATGTCAGCTATCCTGTCCTCTCTGGTACTGACTAACATACTGGACCCACCATGTCAGCTATCCTGTCCTCTCTGGTACTGACTAACATACTGGACCCACCATGTCAGCTATCCTGTCCTCTCTGGTACTGACTAACATACTGGACCCACCATGTCAGCTATCCTGTCCTCTCTGGTACTGACTAACATACTGGACCCACCATGTCAGCTATCCTGTCCTCTCTGGTACTGACTAACATACTGGACCCACCATGTCAGCTATCCTGTCCTCTCTGGTACTGACTAACATACTGGACCCACCATGTCAGCTATCCTGTCCTCTCTGGTACTGACTAACATACTGGACCCACCATGTCAGCTATCCTGTCCTCTCTGGTACTGACTAACATACTGGACCCACCATGTCAGCTATCCTGTCCTCTCTGGTACTGACTAACATACTGGACCCACCATGTCAGCTATCCTGTCCTCTCTGGTACTGACTAACATACTGGACCCACCATGTCCTCTCTGGTACTGACTAACCTAACATACTGGACCCACCATGTCCTCTCTGGTACTGACTAACATACTGGACCCACCATGTCCTCTCTGGTACTGACTAACCTACTGGACCCACCATGTCCTCTCTGGTACTGACTAACATACTGGACCCACCATGTCCTCTCTGGTACTGACTAACATACTGGACCCACCATGTCAGCTATCCTGTCCTCTCTGGTACTGACTAACATACTGGACCCACCATGTCCTCTCTGGTACTGACTAACCTAACATACTGGACCCACCATGTCCTCTCTGGTACTGTCTAACCTAACATACTGGACCCACCATGTCCTCTCTGGTACTGACTAACATACTGGACCCACCATGTCCTCTCTGGTACTGACTAACCTAACATACTGGACCCACCATGTCCTCTCTGGTACTGTCTAACCTAACATACTGGACCCACCATGTCCTCTCTGGTACTGACTAACCTAACATACTGGACCCACCATGTCCTCTCTGGTACTGACTAACATACTGGACCCACCATGTCCTCTCTGGTACTGACTAACCTAACATACTGGACCCACCATGTCAGCTATCCTGTCCTCTCTGGTACTGACTAACATACTGGACCCACCATGTCAGCTATCCTGTCCTCTCTGGTACTGACTAACATACTGGACCCACCATGTCAGCTATCCTGTCCTCTCTGGTACTGACTAACATACTGGACCCACCATGTCAGCTATCCTGTCCTCTCTGGTACTGACTAACATACTGGACCCACCATGTCAGCTATCCTGTCCTCTCTGGTACTGACTAACATACTGGACCCACCATGTCAGCTATCCTGTCCTCTCTGGTACTGACTAACATACTGGACCCACCATGTCAGCTATCCTGTCCTCTCTGGTACTGACTAACATACTGGACCCACCATGTCAGCTATCCTGTCCTCTCTGGTACTGACTAACATACTGGACCCACCATGTCAGCTATCCTGTCCTCTCTGGTACTGACTAACATACTGGACCCACCATGTCAGCTATCCTGTCCTCTCTGGTACTGACTAACCTAACATACTGGACCCACCATGTCAGCTATCCTGTCCTCTCTGGTACTGACTAACATACTGGACCCACCATGTCCTCTCTGGTACTGACTAACCTAACATACTGGACCCACCATGTCAGCTATCCTGTCCTCTCTGGTACTGACTAACCTAACATACTGGACCCACCATGTCAGCTATCCTGTCCTCTCTGGTACTGACTAACATACTGGACCCACCATGTCAGCTATCCTGTCCTCTCTGGTACTGACTAACATACTGGACCCACCATGTCAGCTATCCTGTCCTCTCTGGTACTGACTAACCTACTGGACCCACCATGTCAGCTATCCTGTCCTCTCTGGTACTGACTAACATACTGGACCCACCATGTCCTCTCTGGTACTGACTAACATACTGGACCCACCATGTCAGCTATCCTGTCCTCTCTGGTACTGACTAACCTACTGGACCCACCATGTCAGCTATCCTGTCCTCTCTGGTACTGACTAACATACTGGACCCACCATGTCAGCTATCCTGTCCTCTCTGGTACTGACTAACATACTGGACCCACCATGTCAGCTATCCTGTCCTCTCTGGTACTGACTAACCTACTGGACCCACCATGTCAGCTATCCTGTCCTCTCTGGTACTGACTAACATACTGGACCCACCATGTCCTCTCTGGTACTGACTAACATACTGGACCCACCATGTCAGCTATCCTGTCCTCTCTGGTACTGACTAACCTACTGGACCCACCATGTCAGCTATCCTGTCCTCTCTGGTACTGACTAACATACTGGACCCACCATGTCAGCTATCCTGTCCTCTCTGGTACTGACTAACATACTGGACCCACCATGTCAGCTATCCTGTCCTCTCTGGTACTGACTAACATACTGGACCCACCATGTCAGCTATCCTGTCCTCTCTGGTACTGACTAACATACTGGACCCACCATGTCAGCTATCCTGTCCTCTCTGGTACTGACTAACGTACTGGACCCACCATGTCAGCTATCCTGTCCTCTCTGGTACTGACTAACATACTGGACCCACCATGTCAGCTATCCTGTCCTCTCTGGTACTGACTAACATACTGGACCCACCATGTCCTCTCTGGTACTGACTAACCTAACATACTGGACCCACCATGTCCTCTCTGGTACTGACTAACCTAACATACTGGACCCACCATGTCCTCTCTGGTACTGACTAACCTAACATACTGGACCCACCATGTCCTCTCTGGTACTGACTAACCTAACATACTGGACCCACCATGTCAGCTATCCTGTCCTCTCTGGTACTGACTAACCTAACATACTGGACCCACCATGTCCTCTCTGGTACTGACTAACATACTGGACCCACCATGTCCTCTCTGGTACTGACTAACCTACTGGACCCACCATGTCAGCTATCCTGTCCTCTCTGGTACTGACTAACCTACTGGACCCACCATGTCCTCTCTGGTACTGACTAACCTAACATACTGGACCCACCATGTCAGCTATCCTGTCCTCTCTGGTACTGACTAACATACTGGACCCACCATGTCCTCTCTGGTACTGACTAACCTAACATACTGGACCCACCATGTCCTCTCTGGTACTGACTAACATACTGGACCCACCATGTCCTCTCTGGTACTGTCTAACCTAACATACTGGACCCACCATGTCCTCTCTGGTACTGTCTAACCTAACATACTGGACCCACCATGTCAGCTATCCTGTCCTCTCTGGTACTGACTAACATACTGGACCCACCATGTCCTCTCTGGTACTGACTAACATACTGGACCCACCATGTCCTCTCTGGTACTGACTAACATACTGGACCCACCATGTCCTCTCTGGTACTGACTAACATACTGGACCCACCATGTCCTCTCTGGTACTGACTAACCTAACATACTGGACCCACCATGTCCTCTCTGGTACTGTCTAACCTAACATACTGGACCCACCATGTCCTCTCTGGTACTGACTAACATACTGGACCCACCATGTCCTCTCTGGTACTGACTAACCTAACATACTGGACCCACCATGTCCTCTCTGGTACTGTCTAACCTAACATACTGGACCCACCATGTCCTCTCTGGTACTGACTAACCTAACATACTGGACCCACCATGTCCTCTCTGGTACTGACTAACCTAACATACTGGACCCACCATGTCCTCTCTGGTACTGTCTAACCTAACATACTGGACCCACCATGTCCTCTCTGGTACTGTCTAACCTAACATACTGGACCCACCATGTCCTCTCTGGTACTGTCTAACCTAACATACTGGACCCACCATGTCCTCTCTGGTACTGTCTAACCTAACATACTGGACCCACCATGTCCTCTCTGGTACTGTCTAACATACTGGACCCACCATGTCCTCTCTGGTACTGTCTAACATACTGGACCCCACCATGTCCTCTCTGGTACTGACTAACCTAACATACTGGACCCACCATGTCCTCTCTGGTACTGACTAACCTAACATACTGGACCCACCATGTCCTCTCTGGTACTGTCTAACCTAACATACTGGACCCACCATGTCCTCTCTGGTACTGTCTAACCTAACATACTGGACCCACCATGTCCTCTCTGGTACTGACTAACCTAACATACTAGACCCACCATGTCCTCTCTGGTACTGACTAACCTAACATACTGGACCCACCATGTCAGCTATCCTGTCCTCTCTGGTACTGACTAACATACTGGACCCACCATGTCCTCTCTGGTACTGACTAACCTAACATACTGGACCCACCATGTCCTCTCTGGTACTGACTAACCTAACATACTGGACCCACCATGTCCTCTCTGGTACTGACTAACATACTGGACCCACCATGTCCTCTCTGGTACTGACTAACATACTGGACCCACCATGTCCTCTCTGGTACTGTCTAACGTACTGGACCCCACCATGTCCTCTCTGGTACTGACTAACATACTGGACCCCACCATGTCCTCTCTGGTACTGTCTAACCTAACATACTGGACCCACCATGTCCTCTCTGGTACTGACTAACCTAACATACTGGACCCACCATGTCCTCTCTGGTACTGTCTAACCTAACATACTGGACCCACCATGTCCTCTCTGGTACTGTCTAACCTAACATACTGGACCCACCATGTCCTCTCTGGTACTGTCTAACCTAACATACTGGACCCACCATGTCCTCTCTGGTACTGTCTAACCTAACATACTGGACCCACCATGTCAGCTATCCTGTCCTCTCTGGTACTGACTAACCTAACATACTGGACCCACCATGTCCTCTCTGGTACTGACTAACATACTGGACCCACCATGTCCTCTCTGGTACTGTCTAACATACTGGACCCACCATGTCCTCAGACAAATTCCTGTAAAAGGCCAAATAAGATAACAGATCTCCCTCCCTCCCTCCCTCCCTCCCTCCCTCCCTCCCTCCCTCCCTCCCTCCCTCCCTCCCTCCCTCCCTCCCTCCTCCTCCCTCCCTCCCTCCCTCCCTCCCTCCCTCCCTCCCTCCTCCCTCCCTCCCTCTCCTCCCTCCCTCCTCTCTCCCTCCCTCCCTCCCTCTCCCTCCCTCCCTCCCTCCCTCCCTCCCTCCCTCCCTCCCTCCCTCCCTCCCTCCCTCCCTCCCTCCCTCCCTCCCTCCCTCCCTCCCTCCCTCCCCTCCCTCCCTCAATCCCTCCTCTCCCTCCCTCCCTCCCCTCCCTCTCCCTCTCCCTCTCCTCCCTCTCCCTCTCCTCCCTCCCGTCAGATCCTGCCCAGTATATCCAACGCCCAGCCAGCGGTGAGGAACATGGCAGTCCTGTGTTTGGGGACCTGTGCTCTGCACAGCAAAGACCTGGTCAACACACATCTGGTGCTGCTGCTGCAGGTAACACAATAATAACACCATCTGTCTCTGTAGATCGCCCGGCTAGACGAGGTATTGACCCTCTGTAGATCGCCCAGCTAGACGAGGTATTGACCCTCTGTCTCTGTAGATCGCCCGGCTAGACGAGGTATTGACCCTCTGTAGATAGCCCAGCTAGACGAGGTATTGACCCTCTGGTCTCTGTAGATCGCCCGGCTAGACGAGGTATTGACCCTCTGTCTCTGTAGATCGCCCGGCTAGACGAGGTATTGACCCTCTGTCTCTGTAGATAGCCCGGCTAGACGAGGTATTGACCCTCTGTCTCTGTAGATCGCCCGGCTAGACGAGGTCAGCATCACCCTCTGGTCTCTGTAGATAGCCCGGCTAGACGAGGTATTGACCCTCTGTAGATCGCCCAGCTAGACGAGGTATTGACCCTCTGTAGATAGCCCGGCTAGACGAGGTATTGACCCTCTGTCTCTGTAGATAGCCCGGCTAGACGAGGTATTGACCCTCTGTCTCTGTAGATCGCCCGGCTAGACGAGGTATTGACCCTCTGTCTCTGTAGATAGCCCGGCTAGACGAGGTATTGACCCTCTGTCTCTGTAGATCGCCCGGCTAGACGAGGTCAGCATCACCCTCTGGTCTCTGTAGATAGCCCGGCTAGACGAGGTATTGACCCTCTGTAGATCGCCCAGCTAGACGAGGTATTGACCCTCTGTAGATCGCCCAGCTAGACGAGGTATTGACCCTCTGTAGATAGCCCAGCTAGACGAGGTATTGACCCTCTGTAGATCGCCCGGCTAGACGAGGTCAGCATCACCCTCTGGTCTCTGTAGATAGCCCAGCTAGACGAGGTATTGACCATCTGTCTCTGTAGATCGCCCGGCTAGACGAGGTATTGACCATCTGTCTCTGTAGATCGCCCGGCTAGACGAGGTATTGACCCTCTGTCTCTGTAGATAGCCCGGCTAGACGAGGTATTGACCCTCTGTCTCTGTAGATAGCCCAGCTAGACGAGGTATTGACCCTCTGTAGATAGCCCGGCTAGACGAGGTATTGACCCTCTGTAGATAGCCCAGCTAGACGAGGTATTGACCCTCTGTCTCTGTAGATAGCCCGGCTAGACGAGGTATTGACCCTCTGGTCTCTGTAGATAGCCCAGCTAGACGAGGTATTGACCCTCTGTAGATCGCCCAGCTAGACGAGGTATTGACCCTCTGTAGATAGCCCAGCTAGACGAGGTATTGACCCTCTGTAGATAGCCCAGCTAGACGAGGTATTGACCCTCTGTCTCTGTAGATAGCCCGGCTAGACGAGGTATTGACCCTCTGTAGATAGCCCAGCTAGACGAGGTATTGACCCTCTGTAGATCGCCCAGCTAGACGAGGTATTGACCCTCTGTAGATAGCCCAGCTAGACGAGGTATTGACCCTCTGTAGATCGCCCAGCTAGACGAGGTATTGACCCTCTGTAGATAGCCCAGCTAGACGAGGTATTGACCCTCTGTAGATCGCCCAGCTAGACGAGGTATTGACCCTCTGTCTCTGTAGATAGCCCAGCTAGACGAGGTATTGATCCTCTGTCTCTGTAGATAGCCCAGCTAGACGAGGTATTGACCCTCTGTCTCTGTAGATCGCCCAGCTAGACGAGGTATTGACCCTCTGTAGATAGCCCAGCTAGACGAGGTATTGACCCTCTGGTCTCTGTAGATCGCCCAGCTAGACGAGGTATTGACCCTCTGGTCTCTGTAGATCGCCCAGCTAGACGAGGTATTGACCCTCTGGTCTCTGTAGATAGCCCGGCTAGACGAGGTATTGACCCTCTGGTCTCTGTAGATAGCCCAGCTAGACGAGGTATTGACCCTCTGGTCTCTGTAGATAGCCCAGCTAGACGAGGTATTGACCCTCTGTAGATAGCCCAGCTAGACGAGGTATTGACCCTCTGTAGATAGCCCAGCTAGACGAGTTATTGACCCTCTGTAGATAGCCCAGCTAGACGAGGTATTGATCCTCTGTCTCTGTAGATAGCCCAGCTAGACGAGGTATTGACCCTCTGGTCTCTGTAGATCGCCCGGCTAGACGAGGTATTGACCCTCTGTCTCTGTAGATAGCCCAGCTAGACGAGGTATTGACCCTCTGTAGATAGCCCAGCTAGACGAGGTATTGATCCTCTGTCTCTGTAGATAGCCCGGCTAGACGAGGTATTGACCCTCTGGTCTCTGTAGATCGCCCAGCTAGACGAGGTATTGACCCTCTGGTCTCTGTAGATCGCCCAGCTAGACGAGGTATTGACCCTCTGGTCTCTGTAGATAGCCCAGCTAGACGAGTTATTGACCCTCTGTCTCTGTAGATCGCCCAGCTAGACGAGGTATTGACCCTCTGGTCTCTGTAGATCGCCCAGCTAGACGAGGTATTGACCCTCTGTAGATAGCCCAGCTAGACGAGGTATTGACCCTCTGTCTCTGTAGATAGCCCAGCTAGACGAGGTATTGACCCTCTGGTCTCTGTAGATCGCCCAGCTAGACGAGGTATTGACCCTCTGTAGATAGCCCAGCTAGACGAGGTATTGACCCTCTGTCTCTGTAGATAGCCCAGCTAGACGAGGTATTGACCCTCTGTCTCTGTAGATCGCCCAGCTAGACGAGGTATTGACCCTCTGTAGATAGCCCAGCTAGACGAGGTATTGACCCTCTGTCTCTGTAGATCGCCCAGCTAGACGAGGTATTGACCCTCTGGTCTCTGTAGATCGCCCAGCTAGACGAGGTATTGACCCTCTGGTCTCTGTAGATCGCCCAGCTAGACGAGGTATTGACCCTCTGTAGATCGCCCAGCTAGACGAGGTATTGACCCTCTGTCTCTGTAGATAGCCCAGCTAGACGAGGTATTGACCCTCTGTAGATAGCCCAGCTAGACGAGGTATTGACCCTCTGGTCTCTGTAGATCGCCCAGCTAGACGAGGCTAAGATTCGTATCAGCGCTCTGAGGTCGGTCGTCGACCTGCTTCTCCTCTACGGATTCACACTGCTGGCTGAACGACCCGGCCCCGCCCACCAGACCTCCCATTCGCCAGCCGACCAGGAAGACCAGGAGAAAGGGGAGGAGCCGGAGGAGCAGGAGGAAGGAAGCAGCACCGCTCAGTCCATCCTGATGATGCTGTCCGACTTCCTGGACAGCGAGGTGTGTTAGAAAGTGTGTGTGTTTGTGGATGCAGGTATGTGAAGTTGTTGGACAATTTTAAAATGTATTGGGAAGACGCACTGTGTGTATATGAGTCGGGGTGTGTGTGTGTGTGTGTGTGTGTGTGTGTGTGTGTGTGTGTGTGTGTGTGTGTGTGTGTGTGTGTGTGTGTTTATGATTCTGTGTGTGTGTGTGTGTGTGTGTGTGTGTGTGTGTGTGTGTGTATATTTATGATTCTGTGTGTATATTTATGATTCTGTGTGTGTGTGTGTATTTATGATTCGGTGTGTGTGTGTGTGTGTGTGTGTGTGTGTGTGTGTGTGTGTGTGTGTGTGTGTGTGTGTGTGTGTGTGTGTGTGTGTGTGTGTGTGTGTGTGTGTGTGTGTGTGTGTATTTATGATTCGTGGTGTGTGTGTGTGTGTGTGTGTGTGTGTGTGTGTGTGTGTGTGTGTGTGTGTGTGTGCAGGTGTCTGAGCTGCGTACAGAGACAGCGGAGGGTCTGGCCAAGCTGATGTATTCCGGGCGGATCACCAGTGCCAAGCTCCTCTCCCGATTGGTGTTGCTATGGTACAACCCCGTCACCGAGGGCGACACCAGACTACGCCACTGCCTCGGAGTGTTCTTCCAGCTGTACGCCCGGGAGAGCAGGTACCTCTGACCCCTAGATACACTGGGGATAAACTCTGACCCCTAGATACACTCTGACCCCTAGATACACTCTGACCCCTAGATACACTCTGACCCCTAGATACACTCTGACCCCTAGATACACTCTGACCCCTAGCTACACTCTGACCCCTAGATACACTCTGACCCCTAGCTACACTACATATACAGGACCAGTTAAAATTTTGGACACACCTCCTCCTTCAAGGGTTTTTATTTTATTTTTACTATTTTCTACATTGTAGAATAATAGTGAAGACATCAAACCTATGAAATAACACATATGGAATCATGTAGTAACCAAAAAAAGTGTTAAACAATTCAAAATATATTTTAGATTCTTCAAAGTAGCCACGCTTGGTATTCTCTCAACCAGCTTCACCTGGAATGCTTTTCCAACAGTCTTGAAGGAGTTCCCACATATGCTGAGCACTTGTTGGCTGCTTTCCCTTCACTCCGCGTTCCGACTCATCCCAAACCATCTCATTTGGGTCGAGGTCGGGTGCAAAGCTGTCATCAAGGCAAAGAGTGGCTACTTCGTAAAATCTCAAATATATTTTTTGATTTGTTTAACACCGTTTTGGTTACTACATGAATCCATATTTACGTGTTTACTGACTGTGTGTGTGTTCAGGGCCCACCAGGAGTGTGTATACTGACTGTGTGTGTGTGTTCAGGGCCCACCAGGAGTGTGTATACTGACTGTGTGTGTGTGTTCAGGGCCCACCAGGAGTGTGTATACTGACTGTGTGTGTGTGTGTGTTCAGGGCCCACCAGGAGTGTGTGGAGGAGTGTTTCCTGCCCACCCTACAGACCCTGCTGAACGCTCCGGCTACGTCTCCGCTGGCCGAGGTGGACGTCACAAACGTAGCAGAGCTGCTGGTGGAGCTGACGCGGTCCAGCTCTCTCATAAAGCCTGGAGACCCACAGGTAGTACAACCTCATTATACCGTCTATACAACAGGTAGTACAACCTCATTATACCGTCTATACAACAGGTAATACAACCTCATTATACCGTCTATACAACCTCATTATACCATCTATACAACAGGTAGTACAACCTCATTATACCATCTATACAACAGGTAATACAACCTCATTATACCATCTATACAACAGGTAGTACAACCTCATTATACCGTCTATACAACAGGTAATACAACCTCATTATACCGTCTATACAACCTCATTATACCATCTATACAACAGGTAATACAACCTCATACCATCTATACAACAGGTAATACAACCTCATTATACCATCTATACAACAGGTAATACAACCTCATTATACCATCTATACCACAGGTAATACAACCTCATTATACCATCTATACAACAGGTAATACAACCTCATTATACCATCTATACCACAGGTAATACTACCTCATTATACCATCTATACAACAGGTAATACAACCTCATTATACCATCTATACAACAGGTAATACAACCTCATTATACCGTCTATACCACAGGTAATACAACCTCATTATACCATCTATACAACAGGTAATACAACCTCATTATACCATCTATACCACAGGTAATACTACCTCATTATAACATCTATACAACAGGTAATACAACCTCATTATAACATCTATACAACAGGTAATACAACCTCATTATACCGTCTATACCACAGGTAATACAACCTCATTATACCGTCTATACAACAGGTAATACAACCTCATTATACCGTCTATACAACCTCATTATACCATCTATACAACAGGTAGTACAACCTCATTATACCATCTATACAACAGGTAATACAACCTCATTATACCATCTATACAGTAGTGATGGGGGGGGTCCATAGTTATACAGGCCTCTAACACACAGGTAATATTTAATATAACATCTATACAATAGTGATGGGGAGGTCCATAGTTGCATATCACAATATTATTTTGGACCATATATCAATACTTTCGATTTGTAATAAATAAATATATATATTTATTTTGATAGTTAGCGTTAGCTAGCGCTAGCCGGCTGTACCTGGCGCCAAAACTCCTGTATTTTTCATCCGACAAGCTTTTTTAAATAGTGAGCCAGACAACATGTTTTCAGCACATTTATTCCCATGACTGATCAGAACGTGTAGAATCACTATTCATCCCTCTGTCTGAAGTGTGTTCTCTGGAGGCTAAACGTGTGTGTGTGTGTGTGTGTGGGCAGGAGGTGTGTGTCCATGACTACCTGGCAGTGCGTGTGTGCGGTGAGATGCTGAAGGACCCGTCGGCTCCAGAAGTCCGTCTCTACGCCAAAGTGCTGAGCAGTCTGGAGCTCAGTGCTGACGGCAACAGGACGAGAGACCTGGTGACCCTGTTACAGCAAGTTACACAGGTACAGTACTGACAACGAGAGACCTGGTGACCCCGTTACACAGGTACAGTACTGACAACGAGAGACCTGGTGACCCCGTTACACAGGTACAGTACTGACAACGAGAGACCTGGTGACCCTGTTACACAGGTACAGTACTGACAACGAGAGACCTGGTGACCCTGTTACACAGGTACAGTACTGACGACCAGAGACCTGGTGACCCTGTTACACAGGTACAGTACTGACGACCAGAGACCTGGTGACCCCGTTACACAGGTACAGTACTGACGACGAGAGACCTGGTGACCCCGTTACACAGGTACAGTACTGACAACGAGAGACCTGGTGACCCCGTTACACAGGTACAGTACTGACAACGAGAGACCTGGTGACCCCGTTACACAGGTACAGTACTGACGACGAGAGACCTGGTGACCCCGTTACACAGGTACAGTACTGACGACCAGAGACCTGGTGACCCCGTTACACAGGTACAGTACTGACGACGAGAGACCTGGTGACCCCGTTACTATACATGTAGTGACCCTTTTACCTGGTGACACCAAACGAACCCATGTCTGTGTAGGAGGTGAAGGATCGCATCGCTCTGCGTGCTGTGGAGAAGCTGATTGGACAGCTGCAGGACTCCAACAGCCAACCAGATCTCAGCACTACGACACTACAGCCGGTAGATGTCAACACTGAGGGTAAAGAGAGAGAGGAGAGACTACTACTGAGGGTAGAGAGAGAGAGAGGAGACTACTACTGAGGGTAGAGAGAGAGAGGAGACTACTACTGAGGGTAGAGAGAGAGAGGAGACTACTACTGAGGGTAGAGAGAGAGAGAGGAGACTACTACTGAGGGTAGAGAGAGAGAGGAGACTACTACTGAGGGTAGAGAGAGAGAGAGAGGAGACTACTACTGAGGGTAGAGAGAGAGAGAGGAGACTACTACTGAGGGTAGAGAGAGAGGAGACTACTACTGAGGGTAGAGAGAGAGAGAGGAGACTACTACTGAGGGTAGAGAGAGAGAGGAGACTACTACTGAGGGTAGAGAGAGAGAGGAGACTACTACTGAGGGTAGAGAGAGAGAGAGGAGACTACTACTGAGGGTAGAGAGAGAGAGGAGACTACTACTGAGGGTAGAGAGAGAGAGGAGACTACTACTGAGGGTAGAGAGAGAGAGAGGAGACTACTACTGAGGGTAGAGAGAGAGAGAGGAGACTACTACTGAGGGTAGAGAGAGAGAGGAGACTACTACTGAGGGTAGAGAGAGAGAGGAGACTACTACTGAGGGTAGAGAGAGAGAGAGGAGACTACTACTGAGGGTAGAGAGAGAGAGAGAGGAGACTACTACTGAGGGTAGAGAGAGAGAGGAGACTACTACTGAGGGTAGAGAGAGAGGGGAGACTACTACTGAGGGTAGAGAGAGAGAGGAGACTACTACTGAGGGTAGAGAGAGAGAGAGGAGACTACTACTGAGGGTAGAGAGAGAGAGAGAGAGGAGACTACTACTGAGGGTAGAGAGAGAGAGAGGAGACTACTACTGAGGGTAGAGAGAGAGAGGAGACTACTACTGAGGGTAGAGAGAGAGAGGAGACTACTACTGAGGGTAGAGAGAGAGAGGAGACTACTACTGAGTGTAGAGAGAGAGAGAGGAGACTACTACTGAGGGTAGAGAGAGAGAGAGAGGAGACTACTACTGAGGGTAGAGAGAGAGAGGAGACTACTAC
The DNA here is from genome assembly GCF_905237065.1 of Salmo salar. Lineage (NCBI taxonomy): Eukaryota > Metazoa > Chordata > Actinopteri > Salmoniformes > Salmonidae > Salmo > Salmo salar. The sequence continues at coordinate 170,744 of NW_025547335.1, forward strand.
TGAGGGTAGAGAGAGAGAGAGAGACTACTACTGAGGGTAGAGAGAGAGAGAGGAGACTACTACTGAGGGTAGAGAGAGAGAGAGAGGAGACTACTACTGAGGGTAGAGAGAGAGAGGAGACTACTACTGAGGGTGGAGAGAGAGAGAGGAGACTACTACTGAGGGTAGAGAGAGAGAGGAGACTACTACTGAGGGTAGAGAGAGAGAGGAGACTACTACTGAGGGTAGAGAGAGAGAGAGGAGACTACTACTGAGGGTAGGAGAGAGAGAGGAGACTACTACTGAGGGTGAGAGAGAGAGAGGAGACTACTACTGAGGGTAGAGAGAGAGAGAGAGAGGAGACTACTACTGAGGGTAGAGAGAGAGAGGAGACTACTACTGAGGGTAGAGAGAGAGAGAGGAGACTACTACTGAGGGTAGAGAGAGAGAGAGGAGACTACTACTGAGGGTAGAGAGAGAGAGGAGACTACTACTGAGGGTAGAGAGAGAGGAGACTACTACTGAGGGTAGAGAGAGAGAGGAGACTACTACTGAGGGTAGAGAGAGAGAGGAGACTACTACTGAGGGTAGAGAGAGAGAGAGGAGACTACTACTGAGGGTAGAGAGAGAGAGGAGACTACTACTGAGGGTAGAGAGAGAGAGGAGACTACTACTGAGGGTAGAGAGAGAGAGGAGAGACTACTACTGAGGGTAGAGAGAGAGAGAGAGGAGACTACTACTGAGGGTAGAGAGAGAGAGAGAGGAGACTACTACTGAGGGTAGAGAGAGAGAGGAGACTACTACTGAGGGTAGAGAGAGAGAGGAGACTACTACTGAGGGTAGAGAGAGAGAGGAGACTACTACTGAGGGTAGAGAGAGAGAGGAGAGACTACTACTGAGGGTAGAGAGAGAGAGGAGACTACTACTGAGGGTAGAGAGAGAGAGAGCAGACTACTACTGAGGGTAGAGAGAGAGAGAGGAGACTACTACTGAGGGTAGAGAGAGAGAGGAGACTACTACTGAGGGTAGAGAGAGAGAGAGGAGACTACTACTGAGGGTAGACTACTACTGAGGGTAGAGAGAGAGGAGACTACTACTGAGGGTAGAGAGAGAGAGGAGACTACTACTGAGGGTAGAGAGAGAGAGAGGAGACTACTACTGAGGGTAGAGAGAGAGAGAGGAGACTACTACTGAGGGTAGAGAGAGAGAGAGGAGACTACTACTGAGGGTAGAGAGAGAGAGAGGAGACTACTACTGAGGGTAGAGAGAGAGAGAGGAGACTACTACTGAGGGTAGAGAGAGAGGAGACTACTACTGAGGGTAGAGAGAGAGAGGAGACTACTACTGAGGGTAGAGAGAGAGAGGAGACTACTACTGAGGGTAGAGAGAGAGAGGAGACTACTACTGAGGGTAGAGAGAGAGGAGACTACTACTGAGGGTAGAGAGAGAGAGGAGACTACTACTGAGGGTAGAGAGAGAGAGAGACTACTACTGAGGGTAGAGAGAGAGAGAGGAGACTACTACTGAGGGTAGAGAGAGAGAGGAGACTACTACTGAGGGTAGAGAGAGAGAGAGGAGACTACTACTGAGGGTAGAGAGAGAGAGAGGAGACTACTACTGAGGGTAGAGAGAGATGGATTGAACTCCTAATGTTTTCATCTCTTCAGATGCTGCCAACCAGGACGTGGACCAGTCTGCCAAGAGGCCCAGGAGAGGTATTACCCCAAGTTACACACCTCCTGCTAACCTCTGACAGGGAAGAGCAACACACATAGTTGATCCTGTGTGTGTGTGTGTGTGTGTGTGTGTGTGTGTGTGTGTGTGTGTAGGTCAGAGGAAACCCTCCAAAGGAGCCAAGAAGTCCAGCAGATCGGCAGAGTCCTCCGAGGAGAGGTGAGGAGGGGGAGAGGAGGGGAGGGGGGGGGGTGTGAACATTGTACCATGATGTTTAATTGTCCCTGAATGTTGAAATGGATCCGTTCTGTATATCACCTTTAACTCCCCCTCCTCCTCTCCGTCTCCCTCCTCCTCTCCCTCCCTGCCCCTCCTCCCCCTCTCTCCTCCTCCTCTCCGTCTCCCTCCTCCTCTCTCCTCCTCCTCTCCCTCCATAGTGATGGGGAGAATGTTCCAGACTCGGTGCCGGTACCTCGTCCATCCCGCCGGGCCAAGACGGCAGCTTTGGACAAAACCAGACTGGACCTCAGTGCCCTGATCAACCAGGAGGCCGACACCTCGTAGAGTCCCAGGTCAGATAGGGTAGAGAGGTCAGAGGTCAGGAGGAGTGTAGCTGCCCAGTGGAATCACTAATGTATCAGAGAAGTGGACATGACAGGTCTCTCACCCTGTTGATCTACAAAAGGAATTCCTATCATCAACCTGAATTTAAAAAAATGTATTTTTATTGGATTAAATAAAATAAATTAAAATTCCTCTTCCCTGTTGTGTCTCTCTGCTGTAAATCTCCCTTTGTTATTGAACTCTGTATTCTTCCAGGAAGTCACATTGAGGTCAGGAGAACTCTGTATTCCTCCAGGAAGTCACATTGAGGTCAGGAGAACTCTGTATTCCTCCAGGAAGTCACATTGAGGTCAGGAGAACTCTGTATTCCTCCAGGAAGTCCCATTGAGGTCAGGAGAACTCTGTATTCCTCCAGGAAGTCCCATTGAGGAGAGCTCTGTATTCTTCCAGGAAGTCCTATTGAGGTCAGGAGAACTCTGTATTCCTCCAGGAAGTCCCATTGAGGTCAGGAAACTCTGTATTCCTCCAGGAAGTCCCATTGAGGTCAGGAAACTCTGTATTCCTCCAGGAAGTCCCATTGAGGAGAGCTCTGTATTCTTCCAGGAAGTCCTATTGAGGTCAGGGGAACTCTGTATTCCTCCAGGAAGTCCTATTGAGGTCAGGAGAACTCTGTATTCCTCCAGGAAGTCCCACTGAGGTCAGGAGAACTCTGTATTCCTCCAGGAAGTCCCATTGAGGTCAGGAGATCTCTGTATTCCTCCAGGAAGTCCCATTGAGGAGAGCTCTGTATTCTTCCAGGAGGTCAGGAGAACTCTGTATTTCTCCAGGAAGTCCCATTGAGGTCAGGAGAACTCTGTATTTCTCCAGGAAGTCCCATTGAGGTCAGGAGAACTCTGTATTCCTACAGGAAGTCCCACTGAGGTCAGGAGAACTCTGTATTCCTCCAGGAAGTCCCATTGAGGTCAGGAGAGCTCTGTATTCTTCCAGGAAGTCCTTTTGAGGTCAGGAGAACTCTGTATTCCTCCAGGAAGTCCCACTGAGGTCAGGAGAACTCTGTATTCCTCCAGGAAGTCCCATTGAGGTCAGGATAACTCTGTATTCCTCCAGGAAGTCCCATTGAGGTCAGGAGAACTCTGTATTCCTCCAGGAAGTCCCATTGAGGAGAGCTCTGTATTCTTCCAGGAAGTCCTATTGAGGTCAGGAGAACTCTGTATTTCTCCAGGAAGTCCCATTGAGGTCAGGAGAACTCTGTATTCCTACAGGAAGTCCCACTGAGGTCAGGAGAACTCTGTATTCCTCCAGGAAGTCCCATTGAGGTCAGGAGAGCTCTGTATTCTTCCAGGAAGTCCTTTTGAGGTCAGGAGAACTCTGTATTCCTCCAGGAAGTCCCACTGAGGTCAGGAGAACTCTGTATTTCTCCAGGAAGTCCCATTGAGGTCAGGAGAACTCTGTATTCCTCCAGGAAGTCCCATTGAGGTCAGGAGAACTCTGTATTCCTACAGGAAGTCCCATTGAGGTCAGGAGAACTCTGTATTCCTCCAGGAAGTCCCATTGAGGAGAGCTCTGTATTCTTCCAGGAAGTCCTATTGAGGTCAGGAGAACTCTGTATTTCTCCAGGAAGTCCCATTGAGGAGAGCTCTGTATTCTTCCAGGAAGTCCTATTGAGGTCAGGAGAACTCTGTATTCCTCCAGGAAGTCCCATTGAGGTCAGGAGAACACTGTATTCCTCCAGGAAGTCCCATTGAGGTCAGGAGAACTCTGTATTCCTCCAGGAAGTCCCACTGAGGTCAGGAGAACTCTATTCCTCCAGGAAGTCCCATTGAGGTCAGGAGAACTCTGTATTCTTCCAGGAAGTCCCATTGAGGTCAGGAAAACTCTGTATTCTTCCAGGAAGTCCCATTGAGGTCAGGAGAACTCTGTATTCCTCCAGGAAGTCACATTGAGGTCAGGAGAACTCTGTATTCCTCCAGGAAGTCCCACTGAGGTCAGGAGAACTCTGTATTCCTCCAGGAAGTCCCATTGAGGTCAGGAGAACTCTATTCCTCCAGGAAGTCCCATTGAGGTCAGGAGAGCTCTGTATTCCTCCAGGAAGTCCCATTGAGGAGAGCTCTGTATTCTTCCAGGAAGTCCTTTTGAGGTCAGGAGAACTCTGTATTCCTCCAGGAAGTCCCACTGAGGTCAGGAGAACTCTGTATTCCTCCAGGAAGTCCCATTGAGGTCAGGAGAACTCTATTCCTCCAGGAAGTCCCATTGAGGTCAGGAGAGCTCTGTATTCCTCCAGGAAGTCCCATTGAGGAGAGCTCTGTATTCTTCCAGGAAGTCCTATTGAGGTCAGGAGAACTCTGCATTTCTCCAGGAAGTCCCATTGAGGTCAGGAGAACTCTGTATTCCTACAGGAAGTCCCATAGAGGTCAGGAGAACTCTGTATTCCTCCAGGAAGTCCCATTGAGGTCAGGAGAACTCTGTATTCCTCCAGGAAGTCCCATTGAGGTCAGGAGAACTCTGTATTCCTACAGGAAGTCCCATAGAGGTCAGGAGAACTCTGTATTCCTCCAGGAAGTCCCATTGAGGTCAGGAGAACTCTGTATTCCTCCAGGAAGTCCCACTGAGGTCAGGAGAACTCTATTCCTCCAGGAAGTCCCATTGAGGAGAGCTCTGTATTCTTCCAGGAAGTCCTATTGAGGTCAGGAGAACTCTGTATTCCTCCAGGAAGTCCCATTGAGGTCAGGAGAACTCTGTATTCCTCCAGGAAGTCCCAATTGAGGTCTGGAGAACTCTGTATTCTTCCAGGAAGTCCCATTGAGGTCAGGAGAACTCTGTATTCTTCCAGGAAGTCCCATTGAGGTCAGGAGAACTCTGTATTCCTCCAGGAAGTCCCATTGAGGTCAGGAGAACTCTGTATTCCTCCAGGAAGTCCCAATTGAGGTCAGGAGAACTCTGTATTCCTCCAGGAAGTCCCAATTGAGGTCAGGAGAACTCTGTATTCCTCCAGGAAGTCCCAATTGAGGTCAGGAGAACTCTGTATTCTTCCAGGAAGTCCCATTGATGTCAGGAAAACTCTGTATTCTTCCAGGAAGTCCCATTGAGGTCAGGAGAACTCTGTATTCCTCCAGGAAGTCCCAATTGAGGTCAGGAGAACTCTGTATTCCTCCAGGAAGTCCCAATTGAGGTCAGGAGAACTCTGTATTCTTCCAGGAAGTCCCATTGATGTCAGGAAAACTCTGTATTCTTCCAGGAAGTCCCATTGAGGTCAGGAGAACTCTGTATTTCTCCAGGAAGTCCCATTGAGGTCAGGAGAACTCCGTATTTCTCCAGGAAGTCACATTGAGGTCAGGAGAACTGGGGGGACGACTGGACGGTGTGTGGTACAGTACTGAGATGGTCATTATCACCGACCGCAACACATTGTTCCAGTTCCTGCCGGACTGCAGACGCGTGACCGATCTTACGTATCAGCCAATCACATCGTATGAAATAGCTATCGGATGATCTCCACTGAACAAAAATAAACGAAAGATTTCACTGAGTTACAGTTCATACGAGGAAATCAGTCAAATGAATTAGGTCCTAATCTATGGATTTCACATGACTGGGAATACAGATATCCCTCTGTTGGTCACAGACACCTTAAAAAAAGAGAGTAGGGGGTGTGGATCAGAAAACCAGTCAGTATCTGGTGTGACCACCACATGCCTAACGCAGCACGACGCATCTCCTTCACGTAGAGATGATCAGGCTGTGGATTGTTGTCCCACTTCCTCTTCAATGGCTGTGCGAAGTTGCTGGATATCGGCGGGAACTGGAACAAGCTGTCGTACACGTCGATCCAGAGCATCCCAAACATGCTCGATGGGGTGACATGTCGGGTTAGTATGCAGGCCATGGAAGCACTGGGACGTTTTCAGCTCCCAGTAATTGCGTCCAGATCCTTGCGACGTGGGGCCGTGCGTTATCCTGCTGAAACATGAGGTGATGAATGGTACGACAACGGGCCTCGGGATCATTAAAGTGAAGACTGTTGTTTTATCAAATCAATTCTCTGTAATTATTATTTACGCGATTTAAACTACTTCATCATGTAACTGTAATTAACTAGGAAGTCGGGGAACCAAGGAAAATATTCAGATTACAAAGTTATAATTTTCCTAATATAACTCTTCAGATATTTTAATATCTGATCGATTAGTCTTCTGATTAATGAATTATTATTTTACCTCACGTTAGTCTCCATTCCAAATGTCGTAAATTGTTGGTTATCTGCACGAACCCAGTCTTCACTATGAGTCATCCATACATCAATTGTGTCTTTTAAAATCATTTATTTATTATCTAACTAAATAAATCACAGAAATGCATAAACAGACAGTAGATATGGTTACAAGGAAATGATAGGGGAATGTGCCCTAGTGGGCTAAACCGGCATGGCAGACAGAGGGACTGAGAAGGGCGCGAAAGGTAAGAGACACTATAAAGTTGATAATTATAACCATTGAAATGCTAATCCTTTGCACATGAACGCTCACTCATTCGGGAATAATTGCAATAAATATATATATTTACGCTCAGTGTGTCGTCGTGATCTCTGCTGGAATCTTCTTTCTGCCCATCTTTCGTGGTTAGAATGGATAGTTCAGAGTAACATTCAGCCATGTCGTTATATAATAGATGTTTCGGCGGTCCTTGCATCCAATGGTACATAATTCCTAGCTGCAGACTAGTAATTTAGTATCGAAGAGTTGCTCTTATTCTGTCTGAATCGATAGTCTCAGAGTCTCTCCTCAAACCTTAGCTCCCTCGATGCTCGAGGTACGCGCGGTCTGTCGGGGAATTCCCCAGGTGGGGGGTTTATATCCAGAACAGCAGGAAAGAGACTGTCCCATGACGCCAGATCAATGTCTGTGCTCATTGGGCGGGCCTACGACTCAGTTAAACTCCTAAGGGAATTGGACTCTCCTTCATTAAACAGTTTAAAATCACATTAAATAATTTCACAAATAGTTTCATCTTTACTCATTCATTTTATACAATAATTAGATGCAAGCCTCACAACTGAGAGACTTGTATAAACAGAGTTATGGTAATGTGGCTGTATTGTTTCACAAACATTAAACGAAATGGACCGGGTCGGTCGTGGACTGGATTCTCCATCGACCGTGTAAAACATTCTCCAAAAACATGGACATTGTTCAGTTCTCAAATTCTGTGATGTATACCAAGTTCCTCTGTTCTACTGTGAAACCTCTCTCTCTCTATACTGCCTGGCCATGAGGAGAGAGACTCCTCTAGGAATTTACGACCTGCAATAACAGAGCCTGGGTGTAGGGGGAAGAGGGGGATGGTGCTCGCTATACCCAAAGAGGACCACGTCGTATTCATGACTTGACTAGTTAAATAAAGGCTACATCAATAAAATACAATTGTGTTTGTTGTCCGTAGCTTACGCCTGCCCCATATCATAACCCCACCTCCACCATGGGGCCCAATACCATAACCCCACCTCCACCATGGGGCCCATACCATAACCCCACCTCCACCATGGGGCCCCATACCATAACCCCACCTCCACCATGGGGCCCCATACCATAACCCCACCTCCACCATGGGGCCCCATACCATAACCCCACCTCCACCATGGGGCCCAATACCATAACCCCACCTCCACCATGGGGCCCAATACCATAACCCCACCTCCACCATGGGGCCCAATACCATAACCCCACCTCCACCATGGGGCCCCATACCATAACCCCACCTCCACCATGGGGCCCATACCATAACCCCACCTCCACCATGGGGCCCATACCATAACCCCACCTCCACCATGGGGCCCCATACCATAACCCCACCTCCACCATGGGGCCCATACCCTAACCCCACCTCCACCATGGGGCCCAATACCATAACCCCACCTCCACCATGGGGCCCATACCATAACCCCACCTCCACCATGGGGCCCATACCATAACCCCACCTCCACCATGGGGCCCAATACCATAACCCCACCTCCACCATGGGGCCCAATACCATAACCCCACCTCCACCATGGGGCCCATACCATAACCCCACCTCCACCATGGGGCCCATACCATAACCCCACCTCCACCATGGGGCCCATACCATAACCCCACCTCCACCATGGGGCCCAATACCATAACCCCACCTCCACCATGGGGCCCAATACCATAACCCCACCTCCACCATGGGGCCCAATACCATAACCCCACCTCCACCATGGGGCCCAATACCATAACCCCACCTCCACCATGGGGCCCAATACCATAACCCCACCTCCACCATGGGGCCCAATACCATAACCCCACCTCCACCATGGGGCCCCATACCATAACCCCACCTCCACCATGGGGCCCATACCATAACCCCACCTCCACCATGGGGCCCATACCATAACCCCACCTCCACCATGGGGCCCATACCATAACCCCACCTCCACCATGGGGCCCCATACCATAACCCCACCTCCACCATGGGGCCCATACCGTAACCCCACCTCCACCATGGGGCCCAATACCATAACCCCACCTCCACCATGGGGCCCATACCATAACCCCACCTCCACCATGGGGCCCATACCATAACCCCACCTCCACCATGGGGCCCAATACCATAACCCCACCTCCACCATGGGGCCCAATACCATAACCCCACCTCCACCATGGGGCCCCATACCATAACCCCACCTCCACCATGGGGCCCATACCATAACCCCACCTCCACCATGGGGCCCAATACCATAACCCCACCTCCACCATGGGGCCCATACCATAACCCCACCACCACCATGGGGCCCATACCATAACCCCACCTCCACCATGGGGCCCATACCATAACCCCACCTCCACCATGGGGCCCATACCATAACCCCACCTCCACCATGGGGCCCATACCATATCCCCACCTCCACCATGGGGCCCATACCATAACCCCACCTCCACCATGGGGCCCATACCATAACCCCACCTCCACCATGGGGCCCATACCATAACCCCACCTCCACCATGGGGCCCAATACCATAACCCCACCTCCACCATGGGGCCCAATACCATAACCCCACCTCCACCATGGGGCCCCATACCATAACCCCACCTCCACCATGGGCCCCATACCATAACCCCACCTCCACCATGGGGCCCAATACCATAACCCCACCTCCACCATGGGCCCCATACCATAACCCCACCTCCACCATGGGGCCCATACCATAACCCCACCTCCACCATGGGGCCCAATACCATAACCCCACCTCCACCATGGGGCCCAATACCATAACCCCACCTCCACCATGGGGCCCATACCATAACCCCACCTCCACCATGGGGCCCTCTGTTCACAACGTTGACATCAGCAAACTGCTCGCCCACACGACTCCATACACGCTGTCTGCCATCTGCCCTGCAGTTGAAACCGGGATTCATCCGTGAAGAGCACACTTCTCCAGCGTGCCAGTGGCCATCGAAGGTGAGCATTTTCCCCACTGAAGTCAGTTACGACGTCGAACTGCAGTCAGGTCAAGACCCTGGTGAGGACGACGAGCAACGCAGATGAGCTTCCCTGAGACGGTTTCTGACAGTTGGTGCAGAATTTCTTCAGTTGTGCAAAACCCACAGCTTCATCAGCTGTCTGGGTGGCTGGTTTCAGACGAGCCCGCAGGATGTGGAGGTCCTGGGCTGGCGTGGTTACACGCGGTCTGCGGTTTTGAGGCCGATTTCTCTAAAACGACGGAGGCGACTCGATGGTAGAGCAATTAACATGAAATTATCTGGCAACAGCTCTGGTGGACATTCCTGCAGTCGGCACGACAATTGCTCCCTCAAAACTTGAGATATCTGTGGCATTGTGCTGTGAGGCAAAACTGTACATTTTAGAGTGGCCTTTTATTGTCCCCCAGCACAAGGTGCACCTGTGTAATGATCATGCTGTTTAATCAGCTTCTTGATATTCCACGCCTGTCAAGTGGATGGATGATCAAAGGAGAAATGCTCACTAACAGGGATTGTAAACAATTATTTTGCACAAAACTTGAGAGAAATCTGCATACAGAAAATGTGTTTTTGCTTTGTCACTATGGGGTATTGTGATGTCACTATGGGGTATTGTGATGTCATTATGGGGTATTGTGATGTCATTATGGGCCATTGTGATGTCATTATGGGGTATTGTGTGTAGATTGCTGAGGTAAAAATAATTTAATCAATTTTAGAATAAGGCTGGAACGTAATAAAATATGGAAAAAGGGAAGGGGTCTGAATACTTTCTGACTGTGCTGCACAGTAATCTGATCTATTGAACATGTCAGCTAACCATATACAATATAGCCATCTGGTCTATTGAACATGTCAGCTAACCATATACGACATAGCCATCTGGTACCTGACTGCACAGTCGATGATGTGGTACGTAAACCGCCTAAGCAGTTTGGTGAGAGGGGGAGGAGAGGCTGGGTGAGAGGGGGTGAGGAGAGGCTGGGTGAGGAGAGGCTGGGTGAGAGGGGGTGAGGAGAGGCTGGGTGAGGGGGGGTGAGGAGAGGCTGGGTGAGGAGAGGCTGGGTGAGAGGGGGTGAGGAGAGGCTGGGTGAGGGGGGGGCTGGGTGAGAGGGGGTGAGGAGAGGTTGGGTGAGGAGAGGCTGGGTGAGGAGAGGCTGGGTGAGGAGAGGCTGGGTGAGAGGGGGTGAGGAGAGGCTGGGTGAGAGGGGGTGAGGAGAGGCTGGGTGAGGAGAGGCTGGGTGAGAGGGGGTGAGGAGAGGCTGGGTGAGGGGGGGCTGGGTGAGAGGGGGTGAGGAGAGGCTGGGTGAGGGGGGGCTGAGGAGAGGCTGGGTCAGGGGTGAGGAGAGGCTGGGTGAGGGGGTGAGGAGAGGCTGGGTGAGAGGGGAGAGGAGAGGCTGGGTGAGTGGGGGTGAGGAGAGGCTGGGTGGGGGGGAGAGGCTGAGTGAGAGGGGGTGAGGAGAGGCTGGGCAGCTAGAAGACAGTTGGAGCCGCTGGGAGACCATCACACTACAGTAACATAACCAAGGTCTGTCATCAACATGTCAATAACAACAGATTTATATCAGGATGATCTGTCAGGGGGGTGATAGAGGGAGGAGGGTAGTGGGGTGTACAGGGTTAATAACCTCTGGGGGGGTACAGGGTTAATAACCTCTGGGGGGTACAGGGTTAATAACCTCTGGGGGGGTACAGGGTTAATAACCTCTGGGGTGGGTAAAGGGTTAATAACCTCTGGGGGGGTACAGGGTTAATAACCTCTGGGGGGTACAGGGTTAATAACCTCTGGGGGGGTACAGGGTTAATAACCTCTGGGGGGGTACAGGGTTAATAACCTCTGGGGGGGGGTACAGGGTTAATAACCTCTGGGGGGGTACAAGGTTAATAACCTCTGGGGGGGGGGTACAGGGTTAATAACCTCTGGGGGGTACAGGGTTAATAACCTCTGGGGGGGTGTACAGGGTTAATAACCTCTGGGGGTACAGGGTTATTAACCTCTAGGGGGGTACAGGGTTAATAACCTCTGGGGGGGTACAGGGTTAATAACCTCTGGGGGGTACATGGTTAATAACCTCTGGGGGGTACATGGTTAATAACCTCTGGGGGGTACAGGGTTAATAACCTCTGGGGGGGTACAGGGTTAATAACCTCTGGGGGGGTACAGGGTTAATAACCTCTGGGGGGTACAGGGTTAATAACCTCTGGGGTGGGTATAGGGTTAATAACCTCTGGGGGGTGTACAGGGTTAATAACCTCTGGGGGGCACAGGGTTAATAACCTCGAGGGGTACAGTGTTAATAACCTCTGGGGTGTACAGGGTTAATAACCTTTAGGGGGGGTACAGGGTTATTAACCTCTAGGGGGGGTACAGGGTTAATAACCTCTGGGGGGGTACAGGGTTAATAACCTCTGGGGGGTACAGGGTTAATAACCTCTGGGGGGGTACAGGGTTAATAACCTCTGGGGGGTACAGGGTTAATAACCTCTGGGGGGTACAGGGTTAATAACCTCTGGGGGGTACAGGGTTAATAACCTCTGGGGGGGTGTGGAGGGTTAATAACCTCTGGGGGGGGTGTGGAGGGTTAATAACCTCTGGAGGGGTACAGGGTTAATAACCTCTGGGGGGGTTAACAGGGTTAATAACCTCTGGGGGGTTGGGGTACAGGGTTAATAACCTCTGGGGGGTACTGGGTTAATAACCTCTGGGGGGGTGTACAGGGATAATAACCTCGGGGTGGTACAGGGTTAATAACCTCTGGGGGGTGTACAGGGTTAATAACCTCTGGGGGTACAGGGTTAATAACCTCTGGGGGGGTGTACAGAGGTTAATAACCTCTGGGGGGCACAGGGTTAATAACCTCTGGGGGGTACAGGGTTAATAACCTCTAGGGGGGGTACAGGGTTAATAACCTTTAGGGGGGGTACAGGGTTAATAACCTCTAGGGGGGGTACAGGGTTAATAACCTCTGGGGGGGTACAGGGTTAATAACCTCTGGGGGGGTGTACAGGGTTAATAACCTCTGGGGGGGGTTGGGGTACAGGGTTAATAACCTCTGGGGGGTACTGGGTTAATAACCTCTGGGGGGTACAGGGTTAATAACCTCTGGGGGGGTGTACAGGGTTAATAACCTCGGGGTGGTACAGGGTTAATAACCTCTGGGGGGGTACAGGGTTAATAACCTTTAGGGGGGGTACAGGGTTAATAACCTTTAGGGGGGGTACAGGGTTAATAACCTCTAGGGGGGGGTACAGGGTTAATAACCTCTGGGGGTACAGGGTTAATAACCTCTGGGGGGTGTACAGGGTTAATAACCCCTGGGGGGTGTACAGGGTTAATAACCCCTGGGGGTGTACAGGGTTAATAACCTCTGGGGGGTGTACAGGGTTAATAACCTCTGGGGGGGGTGTACAGGGTTAATAACCTCTGGGGGGGGTGTACAGGGTTAATAACCTCTGGGGGTGTACAGGGTTAATAACCTCTGGGGGGGTGTACAGGGTTAATAACCTCTGGGGGGGTGTACAGGGTTAATAACCTCTGGGGGGTGTACAGGGTTAATAACCTCTGGGGGCACAGGGTTAATAACCTCTGGGGTGTACAGGGTTAATAACCTCTAGGGGGGGTACAGGGTTAATAACCTCTGGGGAGGTGTAAAGGGTTAATAACCTCGGGGTGGTTCAGGGTTAATAACCTCTGGGGGGCTGGGTACAGGGTTAATAACCTCTGGGGGGGTGTACAGGGTTAATAACCTCTGGGGGGCACAGGGTTAATAACCTCTGGGGGGTACAGGGTTAATAACCTCTGGGGGGGGGGTACAGGGTTAATAACCTCTGGGGGGGGTACAGGGTTAATAACCTCTGGGGGTGGGTACAGGGTTAATAACCTCTGGGGGGTACAGGGTTAATAACCTCTGGGGGGTACAGGGTTAATAACCTCTGGGGGGTACAGGGTTAATAACCTCTGGGGGGTACAGGGTTAATAACCTCTGGGGGGTACAGGGTTAATAACCTCTGGGGGGGTGTACAGGGTTAATAACCCCTGGGGGGGTGTACAGGGTTAATAACCTCTGGGGGGGGTGTACAGGGTTAATAACCTCTGGGGGTGTTTACAGGGTTAATAACCTCTGGGGGGGTGTACAGGGTTAATAACCTCTGGGGGGGTACAGGGTTAATAACCTCTGGGGGGAGTACAGGGTTAATAATCTCTGGGGGGTGTACAGGGTTAATAACCTCTGGGGGGGTGAACAGGGTTAATAACCTCTGGGGCGGTGTACAGGGTTAATAACCCCTGGGGGGTGTACAGGGTTAATAACCTCTGGGGGGTACAGGGTTAATAACCTCTGGGGGTACAGGGTTAATAATCTCTGGGGGGTACAGGGTTAATAACCTCTGGGGGGTACAGGGTTAATAACCTCTGGGGGGGTACAGGGTTAATAACCTCTGGGGGGTACAGGGTTAATAACCTCTGGGGGGTGTACAGGGTTAATAACCTCTGGGGGGTACAGGGTTAATAACCTCTGGGGGGTACAGGGTTAATAACCTCTGGGGGGTACAGGGTTAATAACCTCTGCGGGGTACAGGGTTAATAACCTCTGGGGGGGTACAGGGTTAATAACCTCTGGGGGGGTACAGGGTTAATAACCTCTGGGGGGTACAGGGTTAATAACCTCTGGGGGGGGTACAGGGTTAATAACCTCTGGGGGGGTGTACAGGGTTAATAACCTCTGGGGGTACAGGGTTAATAACCTCTGGGGGGTGTACAGGGTTAATAACCTCGGGGTGGTACAGGGTTAATAACCTCTGGGGGGGTGTACAGGGTTAATAACCTCTGGGGGGGTGGGCACAGGGTTAATAACCTCTGGGGGGTACAGGGTTAATAACCTCTGGGGGTACAGGGTTAATAACCTCTGGGGGTACAGGGTTAATAACCTCTGGGGGGGTACAGGGTTAATAACCTCTGGGGGGGTACAGGGTTAATAACCTCTGGGGGGTTAACAGGGTTAATAACCTCTGGGGGGTTGGGGTACCTGGTTAATAACCTCTGGGGGTGTACAGGGTTAATAACCTCCGGGGGTACAGGGTTAATAACCTCCGGGGGTACAGGGTTAATAACCTCCGGGGGGTACAGGGTGGGTTAATAACCTCTGGGGGGTACAGGGTTAATAACCTCTGGGGGGTACTGGGTTAATAACCTCTGGGGGGTACAGGGTTAATAACCTCTGGGGGGTACAGGGTTAATAACCTCTGGGGGGGTACAGGGTTAATAACCTCTGGGGGGGGGTGTACAGGGTTAATAACCTCTGGGGGGGTACAGGGTTAATAACCTCTGGGGGGTACAGGGTTAATAACCTCTGGGGGTACAGGGTTAATAACCTCTGGGGGGGGTACAGGGTTAATAACCTCTGGGGGGGTACAGGGTTAATAAGGTCTGGGGTAGGTACAGGGTTAATAACCTCTGGGGGGTACAGGGTTAATAACCTCTGGGGGGGTTACAGGGTTAATAACCTCTGGGGGGGGTGTACAGGGTTAATAACCTCTGGGGGGTACAGGGTTAATAACCTCTGGGGGGGGGGTGTACAGGGTTAATAACCTCTGGGGGTACAGGGTTAATAACCTCTGGGGGGGTACAGGGTTAATAACCTCTGGGGGGTACAGGGTTAATAACCTCTGGGGGTACAGGGTTAATAACCTCTGGGGGGGTACAGGGTTAATAAGGTCTGGGGTAGGTACAGGGTTAATAACCTCTGGGGGGTACAGGGTTAATAACCTCTGGGGGGGTTACAGGGTTAATAACCTCTGGGGGGGTTAACAGGGTTAATAACCTCTGGGGGGGGTACAGGGTTAATAAGGTCTGGGGGTGTACAGGGTTAATAACCTCTGGGGGGTACAGGGTTAATAACCTCTGGGGGGGTGTACAGGGTTAATAACCTCTGGGGGGTGTACAGGGTTAATAACCTCTGGGGGGTACAGGGTTAATAACCTCTGGGGGGCACAGGGTTAATAACCTCTGGGGGGGTGTACAGGGTTAATAACCTCTGGGGGGTACAGGGTTAATAACCTCTGGGGGGGTACAGGGTTAATAACCTCTGGGGGGGGTACAGGGTTAATAAGGTCTGGGGGGGTACAGGGTTAATAACCTCTGGGGGGGGTACAGGGTTAATAAGGTCTGGGGGGGTACAGGGTTAATAACCTCTGGGGGGGTGTACAGGGTTAATAACCTCTGGGGGGTACAGGGTTAATAACCTCTGGGGGGTACAGGGTTAATAACCTCTGGGGGGTGTACAGGGTTAATAACCTCTGGGGGGGTTAACAGGGTTAATAACCTCTGGGGGGTACAGGGTTAATAAGGTCTGGGGGGCACAGGGTTAATAACCTCTGGGGGGGGTACAGGGTTAATAACCTCTGGGGGGTGTACAGGGTTAATAACCTCTGGGGGGTACAGGGTTAATAACCTCTGGGGGGTGTACAGGGTTAATAACCTCTGGGGGGGTACAGGGTTAATAACCTCTGGGGGGGTACAGGGTTAATAACCTCTGGGGGGGTGTACAGGGTTAATAACCTCTGGGGGTGTACAGGGTTAATAACCTCTGGGTGGGGTACAGGGTTAATAACCTCTGGGGGGTTACAGGGTTAATAACCTCTGGGGGGGGTACAGGGTTAATAACCTCTGGGGGGGTACAGGGTTAATAACCTCTGGGGGGTACAGGGTTAATAAGGTCTGGGGTAGGTACAGGGTTAATAACCTCTGGGGGGTACAGGGTTAATAACCTCTGGGGGGGTTACAGGGTTAATAACCTCTGGGGGGTGTACAGGGTTAATAACCTCTGGGGGGTACAGGGTTAATAACCTCTGGGGGGGCACAGGGTTAATAACCTCTGGGGGGGTGTACAGGGTTAATAACCTCTGGGGGGTACAGGGTTAATAACCTCTGGGGGGGTACAGGGTTAATAACCTCTGGGGGGGGTACAGGGTTAATAAGGTCTGGGGGGTACAGGGTTAATAACCTCTGGGGGGGTACAGGGTTAATAAGGTCTGGGGGGTACAGGGTTAATAACCTCTGGGGGGGTTAACAGGGTTAATAACCTCTGGGGGGTACAGGGTTAATAACCTCTGGGGGTACAGGGTTAATAACCTCTGGGGGGGTGTACAGGGTTAATAACCTCTGGAGGGGTACAGGGTTAATAACCTCTGGGGGGGTACAGGGTTAATAACCTCTGGGGGGTGTACAGGGTTAATAACCTCTGGGGGGTGTACAGGGTTAATAACCTCTGAGGGGGTACAGGGTTAATAAGGTCTGGGGGGCACAGGGTTAATAACCTCTGGGGGGGGTACAGGGTTAATAACCTCTGGGGGGTGTACAGGGTTAATAACCTCTGGGGGGGTACAGGGTTAATAACCTCTGGGGGGGTGTACAGGGTTAATAACCTCTGGGGGGGTACAGGGTTAATAACCTCTGGGGGGGTACAGGGTTAATAACCTCTGGGGGGGTGTACAGGGTTAATAACCTCTGGGGGTGTACAGGGTTAATAACCTCTGGGTGGGGTACAGGGTTAATAACCTCTGGGGGGGTTACAGGGTTAATAACCTCTGGGGGGGGTACAGGGTTAATAACCTCTGGGGGGGTACAGGGTTAATAACCTCTGGGGGGGGGGTACAGGGTTAATAAGGTCTGATTTAACGTTCACACACACAACAAGCAGGTCTGATCTCATTCACGTTTTATTCATTAATGCTCTGGGTGAAAACTTAAAACAGACAGACAGAAAAGCCCAAATATCAACAACAACAACAACAACAACAACAACAACATTGTTTTAAAAAGACAATAAAGGCCAGGATTTAAAAAGGCAACGTTACCCCGTTAGCACAGATCACATTAGCTTTAAAAATGTCAAGCACGCTAGAAGATAAATCCCCCGGCCCAAAGTTTAAAAAAAAAACATTCTCGACTACACAACGGTCCAAAAGTAGTGTACTACGTTGAGGATACAGTGTCCCTTAGAGATGAACCCGTAGCTTCTGGACACAGTCAATATGAAGTAGTAGGGTTTTAAAAGTCACAAATAGCACCTTGTTCTCTATATAGTGTGCTACTTTTGGACCGGAGCCGCTCTGGTAGTGCACTAAATAGGGCAGGAAGGGGGATTCAAACTGATTCCATGCAGGGCCCTAGTGTTCGACCTTTCAATTAAAAGACCGTGGCAACCAGGTGAAAAGGGGGGGGAGTTCAGTTACTAATTAGTGACCTTTTTAATTAAAATCAGGAAGGAAAAAAGACTGCAGACACTCGACCCCTCCGTGTAATGAGTTTAATTAAAACTATAGGGGATATGTTGTTATTTAGGGGCCGTGACTACGGCCCGGTCCAGCTCCAGTCTGCTGGTTGATTTGTTAGATCATGAGGTATGTTGTTTTGTAAGGGGAGGGGATGGGAGGGAGGGGATGGGAGGAGGGGATGGGAGGGAGGGGATGGGGGAGGGGATGGGAGGGAGGGGATGGGAGGGAGGGGATGGGGGGGAGGGGATGGGGGGGAGGGGATGGGAGGAGGGGATGGGGGGAGGGGATGGGAGGAGGGGATGGGAGGAGGGGATGGGAGGGAGGGGATGGGAGGGAGGGGATGGGGGGAGGGGATGGGAGGAGGGGATGGGGGGAGGGGATGGGAGGAGGGGATGGGGGGAGGGGATGGGAGGAGGGGATGGGAGGGAGGGGATGGGAGGAGGGGATGGGAGGGAGGGGATGGGAGGAGGGGATGGGAGGGAGGGGATGGGAGGGAGGGGATGGGGGGAGGGGATGGGAGTAGGGGATGGGAGGAGGGGATGGGGGGAGGGGATGGGGAGGAGGGGATGGGGGGAGGGGATGGGAGGAGGGGATGTGGGGGGAGGGGATGGGGGGAGGGGATGGGGAGGAGGGGATGGGGGAGGGGATGGGGGGGAGGGGATGGGAGGGAGGGGATGGGGGGGAGGGGATGGGGAGGAGGGGATGGGGGGGAGGGGATGGGGGGAGGGGATGGGGGGAGGGGATGGGGGGAGGGGATGGGGAGGAGGGGATGGGGGAGGGGATGGGAGGAGGGGATGGGGGGAGGGGATGGGGGGAGGGGATGGGGAGGAGGGGATGGGGGGGAGGGGATGGGGGGAGGGGATGGGGGGGAGGGGATGGGGAGGGGATGGGAGGAGGGGATGGGGGGAGGGGATGGGGGGGAGGGGATGGGGAGGAGGGGATGGGGGGAGGGGATGGGAGGAGGGGATGGGGGAGGGGATGGGAGGAGGGGATGGGGAGGAGGGGATGGGGGGGGAGGGGATGGGGGGGGAGGGGATGGGGGGGGAATCATGGCGCTGCTGCTTCTATAATGCAACAGACACACATTAACCTTCATACAAAATGGCTGCCGTGGCAAAGCATACTAAAAACCTAATTCAGTTCTTCCACCTTAACCACACCGAAGTGTCCCTCCGTCATGGATCTAACGTGGACTCGCGTTAGTAACATGGTGGCTACTCCCTCCCTTCCAAGCTGATGTTTACACTTATAATGTTTATAAATCCATGACAGGAAGTGCACACACATCAGGGAAGAGAGAATCAGACCCAAAGGGCACCCTATTCCCTATATAGTGCACTACTTTATACCAGAGCCCTATGGTACCCTATTCCCTATATAGTGCACTACTTTAGACCAGAGCCCTATGGCACCCTATTCCCTATACAGTGCACTACTTTTGACCTGAACATTATATGGCCCTGGTCTAAAATAGTGCCCTATATATATATATATATAGGGAATAGGGTGCCATTGGAGATGAAGACTCAAGAGTTGAAGTCTGAATGTGTACTCTCCCAATGGGCAATCCAGGCTCATTACAACAGAACTTGACGGGTTGGTAGTTGTATCAGACAATACAGAAGAAGAAAGTTAAAAGTTTGTGTCAAAGTTTAAAACAAACATTCTGTACAAATCTATCCACAGTTTGGTTTTTTGTGTTTTTAAAGCAGTGGGACGGAGGAGGGGGGAGGGGGGAGGAGGGGGGAGGACACGGGACTGAATAGTTTAAAAATAGTGCAACGTCAAGCTTCTTTCTTGGTTAAAACTTTTTATCCTTCTGCTACATAATACCCGAGGGACAGTCTTGAAGGCACCATGGTTGTTTACACGCCGGTCACCGTTGGAGACGGAGGGAGGAGCGTCCCCAATACGGTTACAACACGGTCACCGTGGAGACGGGACGGAGGGGGGGGGACAGTCAGGTTCCTGCAGAGATGAGGGGAGAGTAGAATGTTTGCGATTAAAAACAATGGATTTGTACCTGTACAACATACGGAGCCAGATTTAAGGGTATTTCTATACTAAAATCGGCTACGTGACTGTCAGAATGTACAGGAAACAACAGGAAGTTAAAGTCATTACCCAGTATAAAGTCACGCCACCGCGGCCCGGTCAGGCCCCTCCCACGCGATTTTCTCATGACTTTCGTTGGCGGCGGGGTCGGTGATTGGCTCGTGGCTTTCGTTGGAGGCGGGGTCGGTGATTGGCTCGTGACTTTCGTTGGCGGCGGGGTCGGTGATTGGCTCGTGGCTTTCGTTGGCGGCGGGGTCGGTGATTGGCTCGTGGCTTTCGTTGGCGGCGGCGGGGTCGGTGATTGGCTCGTGGCTTTCCCTGAATTTTTCTGTTTGCCTCTCCTGTTCCCGGCTCGGACCCGGTTGTGCTCCTGAACCATCGCCTCCTGCGGCGAACCGCTAGACTCCTTCCAGGGAACTCTCCTCTTCCTTCTCTCAGTTTTCACAGCTTTGTCGTACTCGTCCCTCCTCTCCTCCTGTCTGGTCTCGTCGGGGCAGTATGTGTCGTCTAGATTGACGGTGCAGACGTCCCACTCGTCCTCAACGGTGGACTCTGTGTCGGGGGAGTTGATCTTCTTGAGAAACACGCAACACTCCTTCAGAGTCTCTGGACTCCAGGCTTTAGAGCTGAGACGCTGCTGTTTGGTGAGGCCTGTCAGCTGGTCGGGGCTGCAGGGCTGACTGGTGTCCGAGGAGGCAGGTAGACAGTGGTGATGTGGAGAAGAGGTGAGCTCCTCCCTGGGCTGAGCAGAAGGGCAGACCTGGTCAGGTGAATTGCCTACCTCCACCAGGCTTCTCCTCCAGATCGCCTGGTTGTACCTCAGCCTGTTGGGCCGCTTGGCTCTGAGGGTCCAGGTGAGGAACTTTTCTCTGACTCTGAGCAGAGTGGTTCTGTACGTCCCGAGGGCCCTGATCTTCCTCCATGGAGCTCTGAGACGCAGCCCGCCTGACGCGGCCTCGCAGTGAACAGACGCCGCCTGGCATTCAGCTCTTTTCCACGTCGGAGCCGTTCCTGGGCTAGACGGAGCTGGGCGGGGCTCTTCGGCACAGCTTTGGCAAACTTCTTGATGTGTTTGCGTAGTCGCATGGTCTGCGGGCTGGGAAAGACGCTCCCCCTGCTGGCGGTCCGGGGGTAGTGAAGGAGCTCATAGGGGTTTCGGGAGCTGGTCTTCTTCACAATGCCCAGAGACTGAGTCTCAGTGGTCTGCATGAACCAGGATGCCAGCCTCTCCACGCTGCAGCGCTGGTCAAACAGCAGCCGCACCGCCGACCCAACCTCTGGCTTCCACGAGGACAAAGAGTCATCGTCGAGTTTCTGCTTGGCGGACGTGATCGTCCCCGTCCTGGTGGTGTGGGTGGTAGTGGCTGCGGAAGTGACCCAGCTGTGGGATATGAGGCGGATCCTGCGAGCCAGCTCTTGGTTCAGGCTGTCCTGGTCGGAGGAGACGGGCCACCACCTCACCGCCTCGCTGGAGCTGGCCGGGAAAATGGAGTCTACCGAAACCCCCGCCACCTGGCTCAGGTCCTCACACAACAGCCCTCCTTTTCCCTCGCTCTTCCTCTCCTCCTTCCCAGACAGCAGCTCCTCCTGCCCTGGGGTGTCCTCTCCTCCCTCCTCCTTCCTCCTGCGATGGCTGCCTTTGCTGCTGGCCCTGTTGATCAGTAGCTGTCTGGATCGGCGCAGCAGGGCGGTACTGTGGCTCAGGGACCTAGAGGTGGAGGTGGCTACAGAGTGAAGCAGGTACACTGAAGGCTTCCTCACCCTCACAGAGTGACGCACCGCCAACAGAGGAGGAGTCTGGGTCTGTCGCTCCCTCTCTCCATCCTTGGACTCTGTCGTTCTCTCGGTCTGCATCCGAGTGTCGTCGTCACTAGATGGTGTGCTGCTGATTTTCCTGGGCTCTTTGGAAGGCTGGGGTTCAGGAAGGAGGGCTTTCCACTGACAGAGCTTCTCCGGAGATTTCCTGGCTGCGTCCCGGTTCATGTGGATCTTGCGTTTCCCGGCGACCTGGTGGTGACGGTAACGGAGATTCCGGAGATCTTGACCTTGGCGGGTCTCCCTGGACGACGCATGGCCGCGGTACACTGCAGCTTCTGGCACTTGATAATGTTGCTGCTGTTGCTGGCGTGGGGAGCGAACCTCTTCTCCTTCACCGGTCTGACAAAGTTCAGATCCATCAGCTGCTCTGTAGCCTGGAGACAAGCAGCCTCCTCCGACACGGTCCTCTTGGTCCTGTGGGAGCGTCCGTACACCACGGTGATCTTCAGGTTCCTGTTGGCTGGGTCTCTCTCCTCGTTGCCCACCTCCCCGGTACTGCAGCCTAAGGGAACTCCACCGGACCGGTCCTGACCCCCCTGCCTGGAGCCACAGCTCGGCTCTACACCCCTTTGCTTGGGCGGGCGGCCGATCGGCCTCTTGGCCCTCTTCTCCAGCTGGGGGCCCAGCTTCTTGGGACGTCCCGGACGTCTCTTCGTGGGGGTGGTTTCACGAAAAGGAGGCGGGCCATCTCCGTTCTGGGATCCGGGGGAACGTTTTGGCGGGCTACCCCCCTCTCCTCTCGTCGTTCCACACAGCTTTGGTGATGACGATACGGTGTTCTTGGGTGGACTCCTGGTTTTAAGCGGACTCCTGGTCTGGGGGGGACTCCTGGTCTGGGGGGGACTCCTGGTCTGGGGGGGACTCCTGGTTTTAGGTGGATTGTGAGTCTTCTCTGGGGTCTTCTCTGGACTTCCAGCCCACGATGACTCCTCACAGGGGTCAAAGGTCTCCTGTCCATGCCAGCTGGATCCTGGTGCAGCCGCCTTCAGGGTGTACCTCACCCCCTCTTCACCCACTACTGCAGACACAAACATCAGCTTGATAGGGCTGGTGTACTGAGATTGCTCTGTGTGGACCTCACCCTCTGACCTGAAGGCTGTCTGAGGGCTCGCTGGTTGGGACCGGGAGTCTGGGTGCTGACCCTGGGGTTGGGCTGGGGAGGAGCGTAAGCGCCCAAAAGGTTTGGCTGCTCTGAGCCTAACATCTGCCCTGTTCCGGGAGCGGTGTTTACGGGGACTCTGCTGCTCAGAGGAAGATGCAGTGACGGGAATCACCTGACCTCGTCTCTGTGACTCACGGTCTGAACTCTGACCTCCTGCTGTTGATCTACAGCCTCTGTCTCCTCTCCTCTCCTGACTGACAACCTCAGGACTGGATGCCAGCGGTAATTCTTCTTCTCTTGCTTCGCCCAACCCCTCAGCCGTGTCTGTGGCCGAGGATTGGGAGTCTGTGTGATTGGTGTTGGGGGCATTTAGTGGTGGCCGATCCTTTGGCGTCCTCTGGGCGGAGAAGATTCTCTCTGAGAAACAGGCAGCAGAATACATCATCCTGGGCTCTGTGACGTAGGAGGAGAACCGCTGGGGAGGGACGATATTCCTCCTGGACCTCCCAGCCTCGCTGCTCCTCCTCACCACCACCACCTTGCTGCTGCTGCCTGGCTGGGACCTCTTGCCTCTCCCGGTTCTGCAGGGGTGGGAAGGGCTATTCCTGGCTGACACTCTGCTACTGTCCTTGCTGCAGCCTGCTGTTTCTGCTGTCTCCTCCTCTTCCTCTCTACTCCTCTCAGGAAGACAGGTGCTGCTGGTACTACCTGGTGACTCCTCCTGTCTCCTCCTCTTCTCTGGGAGGTCATTCCTACTGCTGTCCTGACAGGTGATGTTCCAGCTCTCTGGTTTGTGTTGGTCCTCCTGCGGGTGACTCTGTTGTGTAGAGGAGAGGACTGGGGGTTTCTCCATCTCCTCCTTCACGCCCACTATATCCTTCGTAACTCTCACTGGACCTGCCTCCTCTGCTGTCACCCTCTCCGTCTCTCCCTCCTTCACCCTCTCCGTCCCTCCCTCCTTCACCCTCTCCGTCTCTCCCTCCTTCACCCTCTCCGTCCCTCCCTCCTTCACCCTCTCCGTCTCTCCCTCCTTCACCCTCTCCGTCCCTCCCTCCTTCACCCTCTCCGTCTCTCCCTCCTTCACCCTCTCCGTCCCTCCCTCCTTCACCCTCTCCGTCTCTCCCTCCTTCACCCTCTCCGTCCCTCCCTCCTTCACCCTCTCCGTCTCTCCCTCCTTCACCCTCTCCGTCCCTCCCTCCTTCACCCTCTCCGTCTCTCCCTCCTTCACCCTCTCCGTCCCTCCCTCCTTCACCCTCTCCGTCTCTCCCTCCTTCACCCTCTCCGTCTCTCCCTCCTTCACCCTCTCCGTCCCTCCCTCCTTCACCCTCTCCGTCTCTCCCTCCTTCACCCTCTCCGTCCCTCCCTCCTCCACTCTACCCGTCTCTCCCCCCTCCTCTGTGATTCTGTCCATCTCGGCTGTAACAGGGGTTGGTTCAGGTGAGGAGCAGGTAGAAAAGGGCTTGGCACTGCGGCTCTTGTTCTTCCCTAGCGACAGCCTCCTGCCCAGCGATTGGTTCAGCCTGGCCAGCTCCCGTTTGATTAGCACGGTCTGGCGCCGGGTGGACGACTGGTCGGGCAAAGTCGTCATGGCAGCCAGGGCCTCCTGTCGCCGCCGGGAACGTGTCCGAGGTGGCCGGCTCTCGTCGTTGTCGTGGTGATGCAACATGTCGTTTAGGCTGTAGTCGCCGCCGCCGCCGCCCGTGTTCAGAACGGTGGTGATGATCTCACTCAGGTGGGCGTCGGCCCGGGACTCTGCCACGTGCCGATTGGCCGAGGTCGTCAGGTGGGGATCCTTCTCCTGGGGTCTGATTGTTTTTAGTTTGTCACTGAATCGCTCCACCAGGTCCTGCTGCTCCCTGTCCTCGCCCACCTCCCCACCACACCCAGCCTCCTCCTCTTTTTCCCCCTCCTGCTGCTGCTGCTGCTGCAGCAGAAGAGAGGGAGGCTTGTCTTCCTCCTTTCCGTCCATGTCTGAGGGGATGGGGGAGAGAGGGGGAGGAGAGGGGGTGCGGGATGGCTCTCTCTTGAGGACAGGGCACTCGCTTCCTCCTCCCGCTCTTCCTCCTCCTCCCTGGGCTGTGCGTCTGACCGGGGCCAGGTAGGTGTGTTCTGAGCAGCAGGAGGCGCAGGGCTGGGGGTGAGGGTGGGGGTTGGAGCAGGGCTGGGGGTGAGGGTGAGGGGTTGGAGCAGGGCTGGGGGTGGGAGCAACAGACAGAGGCCACGGGACAGACCGAGGGGTTAGGGTACAGAGCGGAGGATGAAAGAGAAGGGGAGGAGGTGAAAGTGCAGAGAGAAGAGGAAGAGCGAACCCCAGTGGTAATGTGTCCCAGGGATAGGCTCTGGCAGGACAGGCAGTGGAGGCTCTGAAGACAGAAACAGACAGGAGGCAGCCTGCAGCGCTGCACACAGCAACAGCCTGGACCGCCTGGTGTCTTCCAGTCAGTCTGCTGACGAGTGGCTCCGGTGGCACTACGGCTCCAACAGTCAGTAAAAGAAGGAGGAGGAGGAGGAGAGGAAGTGTCGTCCTGTTGTTTGGCCACCAGGTGGCCGCAGAGAGGGTCTGGGGGCGGGACGAGACGGCGATGTGCGTCCCTGTAGGCCAACGATAGACGGTGCTGCTGGTGGGCGAGCCTCAGGATTCGCTGGAGCAGAGAGCGATGGGCGGGGCATAAAGAGGAGCGGACCGCCTCCAGAGCAGAGCTCCTCCCACTTGGGGCATCGGGCATCCCAGCGTCCTCTGCTTCCCTCTGGGGCTCATCCGTAACCGTGGGCAACAGGGAGCTAGAGATAGACAGGGGATAGGAAAAAAACAAATCTTTATTTAATTAAAAAAAGGAACCATTTCATTAAATTCACAAACTAAACCGAAGGACTCATTCATATGAAGATTCATAAACACCACAGAAACAATGACCAGAAGTCTGTCTGTTCAACAGAACCGGTTTATTAATGAAGGCAGAGAAGGATCATACCAACGCAGAACAGACGGTCAACAACACTAACAGACTGTCAACAACACGAACAGATGGTCAACAACACGAACAGATGGTCAACAACACGAACAGATGGTCAACAACACGAACAGATGGTCAACAACACGAACAGATGGTCAACAACACTAACAGATGGTCAACAACACTAACAGATGGTCAACAACACGAACAGATGGTCAACAACACGAACAGATGGTCAACAACACGAACAGATGGTCAACAACACTAACAGATGGTCAACAACACTAACAGATGGTCAACAACACGAACAGATGGTCAACAACACGAACAGATGGTCAACAACACTAACAGATGGTCAACAACACTAACAGATGGTCAACAACACGAACAGATGGTCAACAACATGAACAGATGGTCAACAACACGAACAGATGGTCAACAACACGAACAGATGGTCAACAACACTAACCCACCAGAACAGATGGTCAACAACACGAACAGATGGTCAACAACACGAACAGATGGTCAACAACACTAACAGATGGTCAACAACACGAACAGACTGTCAACAACACTAACAGATGGTCAACAACACGAACAGATGGTCAACAACACGAACAGACTGTCAACAACACTAACAGACTGTCAACAACACTAACCCACCAGAACAGATGGTCAACAACACGAACAGATGGTCAACAACACTAACCCACCAGAACAGATGGTCAACAACACGAACAGATGGTCAACAACACGAACAGATGGTCAACAACACTAACAGATGGTCAACAACACGAACAGACTGTCAACAACACTAACAGATGGTCAACAACACGAACAGATGGTCAACAACACGAACAGACTGTCAACAACACTAACAGACTGTCAACAACACTAACCCACCAGAACAGATGGTCAACAACACGAACAGATGGTCAACAACACTAACAGATGGTCAACAACACTAACAGATGGTCAACAACACTAACAGATGGTCAACAACACTAACAGATGGTCAACAACACGAACAGATGGTCAACAACACGAACAGAAGGTCAACAACACTAACCCACCAGAACAGATGGTCAACAACACGAACAGATGGTCAACAACACGAACAGATGGTCAACAACACGAACAGAAGGTCAACAACACGAACAGATGGTCAACAACACGAACAGATGGTCAACAACACGAACAGATGGTCAACAACACGAACAGATGGTCAACAACACGAACAGATGGTCAACAACACTAACAGATGGTCAACAACACTAACAGATGGTCAACAACACTAACAGATGGTCAACAACACGAACAGATGGTCAACAACACGAACAGATGGTCAACAACACTAACAGATGGTCAACAACACTAACCCACCAGTCAACACAAAGCACTGGTGGTCTCATACGGGCAAATCAACTTAAATTTAGCAATATTTTATATTTGAGATTCTTCAAAGTAGCTACCCTTTGCCTTGGTGACAGCTTTGCACACTCTTGGCATTCTCTCAACCAGCTTCACGAGGTAGTCACCTGGAATGCATTTCAATTAACAGGTGTGCCTTAAGTTAATTTGTGGAATTTCTTTCCTTCTTAATGCGTTTGAGCCAATCGGTTGTGTTGTGACAAGGTAGGGGTGGTATACGGAGGAGGAGGTGTGATGGTGCTTTGCTGGTGACACTGTTTGTGATATATTTAGAATTCAAGGCACACTTAACCAGCATGGCTACCACAGCGATACTCCATCACATCTGGTTTGGGCTTCAACAGGGCAATGACCCAATACACCTCCAGGCTGTGCAATGGCCATTTTACCAAGAAGGAGAGTGGTGGAGTGCTGCATCAGATGACCTGGCCTCCACAATCACCTGACCTTAACCCAATTGAGATGGTTTGGGATGAGTTGGACCGCAGAGTGAAGGAAAAGCAGCCAACAAGTGCTCAGCATATGTGGGAACTCCTTCAAAACTGTTGGAAAAGCATTCCAGGTGAAGCTGGTTGAGAGAATACCAAGAGTGTGCAAAGCTGTCATCAAGGCAAAGAGTGGCTACTTTGAAGAACTTAAAATATCAAATATATTTTGATTTGTTTAACACTTTTTTGGTTACTACATGATTCCATATGTGTTATTTCATAGTGTTGATGTCTTCACTATTATTCTACAATGTAGAAAACACCATAAGGGTTGAGCAGTGATAACAGCCTGTCTTTATAGGAGGCGACCCACCATAAGGGCTGAGCAGTGATAACGGCCTGTCTTTATAGGAGGCGACCCACCATAAGGGCTGAGCAGTGATAACAGCCTGTCTTTATAGGAGGCGACCCACCATAAGGGGTGAGCAGTGATAACGGCCTGTCTTTATAGGAGGCGACCCACCATAAGGGCTGAGCAGTGATAACGGCCTGTCTTTATAGGAGGCGACCCACCATAAGGGCTGAGCAGTGATAACGGCCTGTCTTTATAGGAGGCGACCCACCATAAGGGCTGAGCAGTGATAACGGCCTCTTTATAGGAGGCGACCCACCATAAGGGCTGAGCAGTGATAACGGCCTGTCTTTATAGGAGGCGACCCACCATAAGGGCTGAGCAGTGATAACAGCCTGTCTTTATAGGAGGCGACCCACCATAAGGGCTGAGCAGTGATAACGGCCTGTCTTTATAGGAGGCGACCCACCATAAGGGCTGAGCAGTGATAACGGCCTGTCTTTATAGGAGGCGACCCACCATAAGGGGTGAGCAGTGATAACGGCCTGTCTTTATAGGAGGCGACCCACCATAAGGGCTGAGCAGTGATAACGGCCTGTCTTTATAGGAGGCGACCCACCATAAGGGCTGAGCAGTGATAACGGCCTGTCTTTATAGGAGGCGACCCACCATAAGGGCTGAGCAGTGATAACGGCCTGTCTTTATAGGAGGCGACCCACCATAAGGGGTGAGCAGTGATAACGGCCTGTCTTTATAGGAGGCGACCCACCATAAGGGCTGAGCAGTGATAACGGCCTGTCTTTATAGGAGGCGACCCACCATAAGGGCTGAGCAGTGATAACAGCCTGTCTTTATAGGAGGCGACCCACCATAAGGGCTGAGCAGTGATAACGGCCTGTCTTTATAGGAGGCGACCCACCATAAGGGCTGAGCAGTGATAACGGCCTGTCTTTATAGGAGGCGACCCACCATAAGGGCTGAGCAGTGATAACGGCCTGTCTTTATAGGAGGCGACCCACCATAAGGGCTGAGCAGTGATAACGGCCTGTCTTTATAGGAGGCGACCCACCATAAGGGCTGAGCAGTGATAACGGCCTGTCTTTATAGGAGGCGACCCACCATAAGGGCTGAGCAGTGATAACAGCCTGTCTTTATAGGAGGCGACCCACCATAAGGGCTGAGCAGTGATAACGGCCTGTCTTTATAGGAGGCGACCCACCATAAGGGGTGAGCAGTGATAACGGCCTGTCTTTATAGGAGGCGACCCACCATAAGGGCTGAGCAGTGATAACGGCCTGTCTTTATAGGAGGCGACCCACCATAAGGGCTGAGCAGTGATAACAGCCTGTCTTTATAGGAGGCGACCCACCATAAGGGCTGAGCAGTGATAACAGCCTGTCTTTATAGGAGGCGACCCACCATAAGGGCTGAGCAGTGATAACGGCCTGTCTTTATAGGAGGCGACCCACCATAAGGGCTGAGCAGTGATAACGGCCTGTCTTTATAGGAGGCGACCCACCATAAGGGCTGAGCAGTGATAACGGCCTGTCTTTATAGGAGGCGACCCACCATAAGGGGTGAGCAGTGATAACAGCCTGTCTTTATAGGAGGCGACCCACCATAAGGGGTGAGCAGTGATAACAGCCTGTCTTTATAGGAGGTGACCCACCATAAGGGCTGAGCAGTGATAACGGCCTGTCTTTATAGGGGCCCTCTATAAACCCCTCTTCTTAACATTGAACTGAATGTAAATAATTCAAAAATGAATTGAAACAATGCAGGTTTATTAAAAAAAAAATTCTGCCATGAAACCTAAAGAACATTTAGTAGTTATAAAAGCCATTTTCCTGCAATTCTACACATTTTGCCATGGCTACCGCTGTGTTGTAATACTGGGACATTATAACGCGAAATGGGGACCTGATTACCCAGCGTATATTATTTTGGGTGATTGTTAGTTCTCAAAAGATATTAGGCTATTGTTTAAAAAAAATCTAGGTCCATTATCGCTTCTTACATACTTTTGTATTTGGTATTTAAAGTCATTTAAAATGTACACTTGAAAGGCACTTTTTCCCGTCGCTAAAATGTATTTGTAAAACAAAAAAAATTAAAAAAGTAATCACCTGGACCCCACCTGGACCCCACCTGGACCCTGGCCGCGACCCCACCTGGACCCTGGCCGCGACCCCCAGTTTGGGAATCACTGTATTTTTTATTTAACCTTTTATTTAACTCGGCAAGTCAGTTAAGAACAAATTCTTATTTACAATGACGGCCTACCGGGGGAACAGTGGGTTAACTGCCTTGTTCAGGGGCAGAACGACTGATTTTATTTTTTATTTTGTCAGCTCGGGGATTCGATCTTGTAACCTAAAATCTGTCGTTCTGCCCCCTGAACAAGGCAGTTAACCCACTGTTCCCCGGTAGGCCATCATTGTAAATAAGAATTTGTTCTTAACTGACTTGCCTCGTTAAATAAAAAAATCTGTCATTTAAAAAAATATATACTTAAGTATCAAAAGTAAAAGTATAAATAATTTCAAATTCCTTATATTAAGCAAAGCAGACGTCACATTTCTCTATGTGTATTTCCAGATAGCCAGAGGCACACTGACAACACTCTGACATCATTTACAAACAATGCAGCTGTGTTTAATGAGTCCGCCAGATCACAGGCAGAGATAACCACGGATTCGTGATGAGTGTGTGAATCGGACCATTTTCCTGTCCTGCTAATAAACATTATAGGTGCCACTTTATATGTTTTCATACCCTACATTACTCATCTCATATGTATTATACTGTACTCTATACCATCTACTGCATCTTGCCTATGCCGTTCGGCCATCGCTCATCCATATATTTATATTGTACATATTCTCATTCATTCCTTTACACTTGTGTGTGTACAAGGTAGTTTTAGTCATTTAGCAGACGCTCTTATCCAGAGAGACTTACAGTAGTGAATACATACATTTCATACATATATTTATATGTAGTTGTTGTGGAATTGTTAGATTACTTGTTAGATATTACTGCACAGTCGGAACTAGAAGCACAAGCATTTCACTACACTCGCAATTATCATCTGCTAACCATGTGACCAATTAACACCTGCTAACCATGTGACCAATTAACACCTGCTAACCATGTGTTATGTGACCAATAAATGTGATTTGATTCGATTTAAAATGTAGAGTACTTTTGTGTGTCAGAGAAAATGTACGGAGTACAAATTACATTATTTTCTTGAGGAATGTAGTGAAGTAAAAGTTGTCCAAAATATAAAATAGTTTAAAGTACAGATACCCCCCCAAAAAAAACACAAGTAAAAATACTTTAAAATACTACTGAAGTACTGCGAGAGTACCAGCTTCTTCCCCGATTCAGTCAACATCACCTCCTAGTGGTCTAAATGTGGCAAGTACTGGAGACAATAAATACAATTATTAATATTACATTTAAAATCGCCGACTCATGCATTTAGAACAGAACAACACGTTTCACATTGCATCAAAGTGCCTCTTTACATATTTTTTAATTTATTTTTTTAAACAGAATCAATCAAAAAAAATATTTAAAAAATAAAAATCACAGACCTGAAACAAAATGTAGAAAGAAAAACGATTTCCGAGCAGCAACACTAAACGCTTCACGACAATAATTAAACATTTATAATTTATAGTCCAATCAATGTAAGCATAAAATAACCGACTGATTTCTGTTCAAGTATTTTTTATTTTTTAAAGATATATAGTAGAACCTAGTCCGAGTTTGGGTCGGTCAGTGTAACCATGGTAATACTGCTGTAGAACCTAGTCCGAGTTTGGGTCGGTCAGTGTAACCATGGTAATACTGCAGTAAGAACCTAGTCCGGAGTTTGGGTCGGTTAACTACAATAAAACGTTATCTATTCTCCGTTATAGAAATTAAACTGCTTTTTGCTCAACCTAAATTACTAGCTTCACCAAAAAAAACTCTTAAATGTATATATAACTCCAGTCTGCTCCTGATAAATGCAGCCATGTGAGACTGACCTGAAGGGGAGAAGAAATACGAAATGTAACAGACTGGATTTGAATTTCACTTCGACCGAGTGTCAGTCATCAGGAGGGGAAGGTGAGACTACACCATCTGGACGAGGGTCCCCAGAGAGGTGAGACTACACCATCTGGACGAGGGTCCCCAGAGAGGTGAGACTACACCATCTGGACGAGGGTCCCCAGAGAGAGGAGACTACACCATCTGGACGAGGGTCCCCAGAGAGGTGAGACTACACCATCTGGACGAGGGTCCCCAGAGAGAGGAGACTACACCATCTGGACGAGGGTCCCCAGAGAGAGGAGACTACACCATCTGGACGAGGGTCCCCAGAGAGAGGAGACTACACCATCTGGACGAGGGTCCCCAGAGAGAGGAGACTACACCATCTGGACGAGGGTCCCCAGAGAGGTGAGACTACACCATCTGGACGAGGGTCCCCAGAGAGGTGAGACTACACCATCTGGACGAGGGTCCCCAGAGAGAGGAGACTACACCATCTGGACGAGGGTCCCCAGAGAGAGGAGACTACACCATCTGGACGAGGGTCCCCAGAGAGAGGAGACTACACCATCTGGACGAGGGTCCCCAGAGAGGTGAGACTACACCATCTGGACGAGGGTCCCCAGAGAGAGGAGACTACACCATCTGGACGAGGGTCCCCAGAGAGAGGAGACTACACCATCTGGACGAGGGTCCCCAGAGAGGTGAGACTACACCATCTGGACGAGGGTCCCCAGAGAGAGGAGACTACACCATCTGGACGAGGGTCCCCAGAGAGAGGAGACTACACCATCTGGACGAGGGTCCCCAGAGAGAGGAGACTACACCATCTGGACGAGGGTCCCCAGAGAGGTGAGACTACACCATCTGGACGAGGGTCCCCAGAGAGAGGAGACTACACCATCTGGACGAGGGTCCCCAGAGAGAGGAGACTACACCATCTGGACGAGGGTCCCCAGAGAGGTGAGACTACACCATCTGGACGAGGGTCCCCAGAGAAGTGAGACTACACCATCTGGACGAGGGTCCCCAGAGAGGTGAGACTACACCATCTGGACGAGGGTCCCCAGAGAGGTGAGACTACACCATCTGGACGAGGGTCCCCAGAGAGAGGAGACTACACCATCTGGACGAGGGTCCCCAGAGAGAGGAGACTACACCATCTGGACGAGGGTCCCCAGAGAGGTGAGACTACACCATCTGGACGAGGGTCCCCAGAGAGTTGAGACTACACCATCTGGACGAGGGTCCCCAGAGAGGTGAGACTACACCATCTGGACGAGGGTCCCCAGAGAAGTGAGACTACACCATCTGGACGAGGGTCCCCAGAGAGAGGAGACTACACCATCTGGACGAGGGTCCCCAGAGAGGTGAGACTACACCATCTGGACGAGGGTCCCCAGAGAGGTGAGACTACACCATCTGGACGAGGGTCCCCAGAGAGAGGAGACTACACCATCTGGACGAGGGTCCCCAGAGAGGTGAGACTACACCATCTGGACGAGGGTCCCCAGAGAGGTGAGACTACACCATCTGGACGAGGGTCCCCAGAGAGGTGAGACTACACCATCTGGACGAGGGTCCACAGAGAGGTGAGACTACACCATCTGGACGAGGGTCCCCAGAGAGAGGAGACTACACCATCTGGACGAGGGTCCCCAGAGAGGTGAGACTACACCATCTGGACGAGGGTCCCCAGAGAGAGGAGACTACACCATCTGGACGAGGGTCCCCAGAGAGGTCAGACTACACCATCTGGACGAGGGTCCCCAGAGAGGTGAGACTACACCATCTGGACGAGGGTCCCCAGAGAGGTGAGACTACACCATCTGGACGAGGGTCCCCAGAGAGAGGAGACTACACCATCTGGACGAGGGTCCCCAGAGAGGTGAGACTACACCATCTGGACGAGGGTCCCCAGAGAGGTGAGACTACACCATCTGGACGAGGGTCCCCAGAGAGGTGAGACTACACCATCTGGACGAGGGTCCCCAGAGAGAGGAGACTACACCATCTGGACGAGGGTCCCCAGAGAGGTGAGACTACACCATCTGGACGCGGGTCCCCAGAGAGTTGAGACTACACCATCTGGACGAGGGTCCCCAGAGAGGTGAGACTACACCATCTGGACGAGGGTCCCCAGAGAGGTGAGACTACACCATCTGGACGAGGGTCCCCAGAGAGAGGAGACTACACCATCTGGACGAGGGTCCCCAGAGAGGTGAGACTACACCATCTGGACGAGGGTCCCCAGAGAGGTGAGACTACACCATCTGGACGAGGGTCCCCAGAGAGGTGAGACTACACCATCTGGACGAGGGTCCCCAGAGAAGTGAGACTACACCATCTGGACGAGGGTCCCCAGAGAAGTGAGACTACACCATCTGGACGAGGGTCCCCAGAGAGAGGAGACTACACCATCTGGACGAGGGTCCCCAGAGAGAGGAGACTACACCATCTGGACGAGGGTCCCCAGAGAGAGGAGACTACACCATCTGGACGAGGGTCCCCAGAGAGGTGAGACTACACCATCTGGACGAGGGTCCCCAGAGAGGTGAGACTACACCATCTGGACGAGGGTCCCCAGAGAGAGGAGACTACACCATCTGGACGAGGGTCCCCAGAGAGGTGAGACTACACCATCTGGACGAGGGTCCCCAGAGAGGTGAGACTACACCATCTGGACGAGGGTCCCCAGAGAGGTGAGACTACACCATCTGGACGAGGGTCCCCAGAGAGGTGAGACTACACCATCTGGACGAGGGTCCCCAGAGAGGTGAGACTACACCATCTGGACGAGGGTCCCCAGAGAGGTGAGACTACACCATCTGGACGAGGGTCCCCAGAGAGAGGAGACTACACCATCTGGACGAGGGTCCCCAGAGAGGTGAGACTACACCATCTGGACGAGGGTCCCCAGAGAGGTGAGACTACACAATCTGGACGAGGGTCCCCAGAGAGGTGAGACTACACCATCTGGACGAGGGTCCCCAGAGAGAGGAGACTACACCATCTGGACGAGGGTCCCCAGAGAAGTGAGACTACACCATCTGGACGAGGGTCCCCAGAGAGGTGAGACTACACCATCTGGACGAGGGTCCCCAGAGAAGTGAGACTACACCATCTGGACGAGGGTCCCCAGAGAGAGGAGACTACACCATCTGGACGAGGGTCCCCAGAGAGGTGAGACTACACCATCTGGACGAGGGTCCCCAGAGAGGTGAGACTACACCATCTGGACGAGGGTCCCCAGAGAGGTGAGACTACACCATCTGGACGAGGGTCCCCAGAGAGGTGAGACTACACCATCTGGACGAGGGTCCCCAGAGAGGTGAGACTACACCATCTGGACGAGGGTCCCCAGAGAGGTGAGACTACACCATCTGGACGAGGGTCCCCAGAGAGGTGAGACTACACCATCTGGACGAGGGTCCCCAGAGAGGTGAGACTACACCATCTGGACGAGGGTCCCCAGAGAGGTGAGACTACACCATCTGGACGAGGGTCCCCAGAGAGGTGAGACTACACCATCTGGACGAGGGTCCCCAGAGAGAGGAGACTACACCATCTGGACGAGGGTCCCCAGAGAGAGGAGACTACACCATCTGGACGAGGGTCCCCAGAGAGGTGAGACTACACCATCTGGACGAGGGTCCCCAGAGAGGTGAGACTACACCATCTGGACGAGGGTCCCCAGAGAGAGGAGACTACACCATCTGGACGAGGGTCCCCAGAGAGAGGAGACTACACCATCTGGACGAGGGTCCCCAGAGAGAGGAGACTACACCATCTGGACGAGGGTCCCCAGAGAGGTGAGACTACACCATCTGGACGAGGGTCCCCAGAGAGGTGAGACTACACCATCTGGACGAGGGTCCCCAGAGAGAGGAGACTACACCATCTGGACGAGGGTCCCCAGAGAGAGGAGACTACACCATCTGGACGAGGGTCCCCAGAGAGAGGAGACTACACCATCTGGACGAGGGTCCCCAGAGAGGTGAGACTACACCATCTGGACGAGGGTCCCCAGAGAGAGGAGACTACACCATCTGGACGAGGGTCCCCAGAGAGAGGAGACTACACCATCTGGACGAGGGTCCCCAGAGAGGTGAGACTACACCATCTGGACGAGGGTCCCCAGAGAGAGGAGACTACACCATCTGGACGAGGGTCCCCAGAGAGAGGAGACTACACCATCTGGACGAGGGTCCCCAGAGAGAGGAGACTACACCATCTGGACGAGGGTCCCCAGAGAGGTGAGACTACACCATCTGGACGAGGGTCCCCAGAGAGAGGAGACTACACCATCTGGACGAGGGTCCCCAGAGAGAGGAGACTACACCATCTGGACGAGGGTCCCCAGAGAGGTGAGACTACACCATCTGGACGAGGGTCCCCAGAGAAGTGAGACTACACCATCTGGACGAGGGTCCCCAGAGAGGTGAGACTACACCATCTGGACGAGGGTCCCCAGAGAGGTGAGACTACACCATCTGGACGAGGGTCCCCAGAGAGAGGAGACTACACCATCTGGACGAGGGTCCCCAGAGAGAGGAGACTACACCATCTGGACGAGGGTCCCCAGAGAGGTGAGACTACACCATCTGGACGAGGGTCCCCAGAGAGTTGAGACTACACCATCTGGACGAGGGTCCCCAGAGAGGTGAGACTACACCATCTGGACGAGGGTCCCCAGAGAAGTGAGACTACACCATCTGGACGAGGGTCCCCAGAGAGAGGAGACTACACCATCTGGACGAGGGTCCCCAGAGAGGTGAGACTACACCATCTGGACGAGGGTCCCCAGAGAGGTGAGACTACACCATCTGGACGAGGGTCCCCAGAGAGAGGAGACTACACCATCTGGACGAGGGTCCCCAGAGAGGTGAGACTACACCATCTGGACGAGGGTCCCCAGAGAGGTGAGACTACACCATCTGGACGAGGGTCCCCAGAGAGGTGAGACTACACCATCTGGACGAGGGTCCACAGAGAGGTGAGACTACACCATCTGGACGAGGGTCCCCAGAGAGAGGAGACTACACCATCTGGACGAGGGTCCCCAGAGAGGTGAGACTACACCATCTGGACGAGGGTCCCCAGAGAGAGGAGACTACACCATCTGGACGAGGGTCCCCAGAGAGGTCAGACTACACCATCTGGACGAGGGTCCCCAGAGAGGTGAGACTACACCATCTGGACGAGGGTCCCCAGAGAGGTGAGACTACACCATCTGGACGAGGGTCCCCAGAGAGAGGAGACTACACCATCTGGACGAGGGTCCCCAGAGAGGTGAGACTACACCATCTGGACGAGGGTCCCCAGAGAGGTGAGACTACACCATCTGGACGAGGGTCCCCAGAGAGGTGAGACTACACCATCTGGACGAGGGTCCCCAGAGAGTTGAGACTACACCATCTGGACGAGGGTCCCCAGAGAGAGGAGACTACACCATCTGGACGAGGGTCCCCAGAGAGGTGAGACTACACCATCTGGACGCGGGTCCCCAGAGAGTTGAGACTACACCATCTGGACGAGGGTCCCCAGAGAGGTGAGACTACACCATCTGGACGAGGGTCCCCAGAGAGGTGAGACTACACCATCTGGACGAGGGTCCCCAGAGAGAGGAGACTACACCATCTGGACGAGGGTCCCCAGAGAGGTGAGACTACACCATCTGGACGAGGGTCCCCAGAGAGGTGAGACTACACCATCTGGACGAGGGTCCCCAGAGAGGTGAGACTACACCATCTGGACGAGGGTCCCCAGAGAAGTGAGACTACACCATCTGGACGAGGGTCCCCAGAGAAGTGAGACTACACCATCTGGACGAGGGTCCCCAGAGAGAGGAGACTACACCATCTGGACGAGGGTCCCCAGAGAGAGGAGACTACACCATCTGGACGAGGGTCCCCAGAGAGAGGAGACTACACCATCTGGACGAGGGTCCCCAGAGAGGTGAGACTACACCATCTGGACGAGGGTCCCCAGAGAGGTGAGACTACACCATCTGGACGAGGGTCCCCAGAGAGAGGAGACTACACCATCTGGACGAGGGTCCCCAGAGAGGTGAGACTACACCATCTGGACGAGGGTCCCCAGAGAGGTGAGACTACACCATCTGGACGAGGGTCCCCAGAGAGGTGAGACTACACCATCTGGACGAGGGTCCCCAGAGAGGTGAGACTACACCATCTGGACGAGGGTCCCCAGAGAGGTGAGACTACACCATCTGGACGAGGGTCCCCAGAGAGGTGAGACTACACCATCTGGACGAGGGTCCGCAGAGAGAGGAGACTACACCATCTGGACGAGGGTCCCCAGAGAGGTGAGACTACACCATCTGGACGAGGGTCCCCAGAGAGGTGAGACTACACCATCTGGACGAGGGTCCCCAGAGAGAGGAGACTACACCATCTGGACGAGGGTCCCCAGAGAGGTGAGACTACACCATCTGGACGAGGGTCCCCAGAGAGGTGAGACTACACAATCTGGACGAGGGTCCCCAGAGAGGTGAGACTACACCATCTGGACGAGGGTCCCCAGAGAGAGGAGACTACACCATCTGGACGAGGGTCCCCAGAGAAGTGAGACTACACCATCTGGACGAGGGTCCCCAGAGAGGTGAGACTACACCATCTGGACGAGGGTCCCCAGAGAAGTGAGACTACACCATCTGGACGAGGGTCCCCAGAGAGAGGAGACTACACCATCTGGACGAGGGTCCCCAGAGAGAGGAGACTACACCATCTGGACGAGGGTCCCCAGAGAGGTGATACTACACCATCTGGACGAGGGTCCCCAGAGAGGTGAGACTACACCATCTGGACGAGGGTCCCCAGAGAGGTGAGACTACACCATCTGGACGAGGGTCCCCAGAGAGGTGAGACTACACCATCTGGACGAGGGTCCCCAGAGAGGTGAGACTACACCATCTGGACGAGGGTCCCCAGAGAGGTGAGACTACACCATCTGGACGAGGGTCCCCAGAGAGAGGAGACTACACCATCTGGACGAGGGTCCCCAGAGAGAGGAGACTACACCATCTGGACGAGGGTCCCCAGAGAGAGGAGACTACACCATCTGAACGAGGGTCCCCAGAGAGGTGAGACTACACCATCTGGACGAGGGTCCCCAGAGAGAGGAGACTACACCATCTGGACGAGGGTCCCCAGAGAAGTGAGACTACACCATCTGGACGAGGGTCCCCAGAGAGGTGAGACTACACCATCTGGACGAGGGTCCCCAGAGAAGTGAGACTACACCATCTGGACGAGGGTCCCCAGAGAGAGGAGACTACACCATCTGGACGAGGGTCCCCAGAGAGAGGAGACTACACCATCTGGACGAGGGTCCCCAGAGAGGTGAGACTACACCATCTGGACGAGGGTCCCCAGAGAGGTGAGACTACACCATCTGGACGAGGGTCCCCAGAGAGGTGAGACTACACCATCTGGACGAGGGTCCCCAGAGAGGTGAGACTACACCATCTGGACGAGGGTCCCCAGAGAGGTGAGACTACACCATCTGGACGAGGGTCCCCAGAGAGGTGAGACTACACCATCTGGACGAGGGTCCCCAGAGAGGTGAGACTACACCATCTGGACGAGGGTCCCCAGAGAGGTGAGACTACACCATCTGGACGAGGGTCCCCAGAGAGAGGAGACTACACC
The DNA here is from genome assembly GCF_905237065.1 of Salmo salar. Taxonomy (NCBI): domain Eukaryota; kingdom Metazoa; phylum Chordata; class Actinopteri; order Salmoniformes; family Salmonidae; genus Salmo; species Salmo salar. The sequence goes on from NW_025547335.1 coordinate 210,595, forward strand.
ATCTGGACGAGGGTCCCCAGAGAGAGGAGACTACACCATCTGGACGAGGGTCCCCAGAGAGGTGAGAATACACCATCTGGACGAGGGTCCCCAGAGAGGTGAGACTACACCATCTGGACGAGGGTCCCCAGAGAGAGGAGACTACACCATCTGGACGAGGGTCCCCAGAGAGGTGAGACTACACCATCTGGACGAGGGTCCCCAGAGAGGTGAGACTACACCATCTGGACGAGGGTCCCCAGAGAGGTGAGACTACACCATCTGGACGAGGGTCCCCAGAGAGGTGAGACTACACCATCTGGACGAGGGTCCCCAGAGAGGTGAGACTACACCATCTGGACGAGGGTCCCCAGAGAGGTGAGACTACACCATCTGGACGAGGGTCCCCAGAGAGGTGAGACTACACCATCTGGACGAGGGTCCCCAGAGAGGTGAGACTACACCATCTGGACGAGGGTCCCCAGAGAGGTGAGACTACACCATCTGGACGAGGGTCCCCAGAGAGAGGAGACTACACCATCTGGACGAGGGTCCCCAGAGAGGTGAGACTACACCATCTGGACGAGGGTCCCCAGAGAGAGGAGACTACACCATCTGGACGAGGGTCCCCAGAGAGGTGAGACTACACCATCTGGACGAGGGTCCCCAGAGAGGTGAGACTACACCATCTGGACGAGGGTCCCCAGAGAGGTGAGACTACACCATCTGGACGAGGGTCCCCAGAGAGGTGAGACTACACCATCTGGACGAGGGTCCCCAGAGAGGTGAGACTACACCATCTGGACGAGGGTCCCCAGAGAGGTGAGACTACACCATCTGGACGAGGGTCCCCAGAGAGGTGAGACTACACCATCTGGACGAGGGTCCCCAGAGAGGTGAGACTACACCATCTGGACGAGGGTCCCCAGAGAGAGGAGACTACACCATCTGGACGAGGGTCCCCAGAGAGAGGAGACTACACCATCTGGACGAGGGTCCCCAGAGAGGTGAGACTACACCATCTGGACGAGGGTCCCCAGAGAGGTGAGACTACACCATCTGGACGAGGGTCCCCAGAGAGAGGAGACTACACCATCTGGACGAGGGTCCCCAGAGAGGTGAGACTACACCATCTGGACGAGGGTCCCCAGAGAGGTGAGACTACACCATCTGGACGAGGGTCCCCAGAGAGGTGAGACTACACCATCTGGACGAGGGTCCCCAGAGAGGTGAGACTACACCATCTGGACGAGTGTCCCCAGAGAGGTGAGACTACACCATCTGGACGAGGGTCCCCAGAGAGGTGAGACTACACCATCTGGACGAGGGTCCCCAGAGAGGTGAGACTACACCATCTGGACGAGGGTCCCCAGAGAGGTGAGACTACACCATCTGGACGAGGGTCCCCAGAGAGAGGAGACTACACCATCTGGACGAGGGTCCCCAGAGAGGTGAGACTACACCATCTGGACGAGGGTCCCCAGAGAGAGGAGACTACACCATCTGGACGAGGGTCCCCAGAGAGGTGAGACTACACCATCTGGACGAGGGTCCCCAGAGAGAGGAGACTACACCATCTGGACGAGGTTCCCCAGAGAGGTGAGACTACACCATCTGGACGAGGGTCAGTCAGGTAGGTACAGAGCCATATGATCAGTGTCCCAAATGGCACCCTATTCCCTATATAGTGCATAAACAAAGTACTGAGGAAAGAGTCTGAATACTTGTAAATATATTTGTTTATTTCTTTATACATTTGATAAATTTTCTAAAACTGTTTTTGCTTTGTCATTATGGGGTATTGTGTGTAGATTGATGGGAGAAAACAATTTGATCCATTTTAGAACGAGGCTGTAACGTAACAAAATGTGGAATAAGTCAAGGGGTCTGAATACTTTCTGAACACAATGTAGGAGTAGACAGGCACTGTTCAGTTAGTTCTTTAGTCACCAGGGTTACCAGAGTTAGTTCTTTAGTCACCAGGGTTACCAGAGTTAGTTCTTTAGTCGCCAGGGTTACCAGAGTTAGTTCTTTAGTCACCAGGGTTACCAGAGTTAGTTCTTTAGTCGCCAGGGTTACCAGAGTTAGTTCTTTAGTCACCGGGGTTACCATTATAGAACCAGAGGCTGATATCGCAGAACAGGAGAAAAGTAAAACTATTTTAACTCACACGACAAGTTCAAAATACAGGACAAAAACACAGCTGCACATCTTCCCTGCCAAAGCCACAAAGGCAGATTGTATAGGCTAGACAAGGGCGATATGGACAAAATATCATGTCACAGTATTTGATATTTTATGTTTTTTTGAATAATAAAAAGTTGTAAATATGCAGTGTGAGTAGTCCCTGACTACCTATGGTGGCAAGACAACAGGGCTTTCTCCATGCTGACCCCTATGGTGGCAAGACAACAGGGCTTTCTCCATGCTGACCCCTATGGTGGCAAGACAACAGGGCTTTCTCCATGCTGACAAGACAACAGGGCTTTCTCCATGCTGACAACACAACAGGGCTTTCTCCATGCTGACCCCTATGGTGGCAAGACAACAGGGCTTTCTCCATGCTGACCCCTATGGTGGCAAGACAACAGGGCCTTCTCCATGCTGACCCCTATGGTGGCAAGACAACAGGGCTTTCTCCATGCTGACCCCTATGGTGGCAAGACAACAGGGCTTTCTCCATGCTGACCCCTATGGTGGCAAGACAACAGGGCTTTCTCCATGCTGGCCCCTATGGTGGCAAGACAACAGGGCTTTCTCCCTGCTGACCCCTATGGTGGCAAGACAACAGGGCTTTCTCCCTGCTGACCCCTATGGTGGCAAGACAACAGGGCTTTCTCCATGCTGACCCCTATGGTGGCAAGACAACAGGGCTTTCTCCATGCTGACCCCTATGGTGGCAAGACAACAGGGCTTTCTCCATGCTGACCCCTATGGTGGCAAGACAACAGGTCTTTCTCCATGCTGACCCCTATGGTGGCAAGACAACAGGGCTTTCTCCCTGCTGACCCCTATGGTGGCAAGACAACAGGGCTTTCTCCCTGCTGACCCCTATGGTGGCAAGACAACAGGGCCTTCTCCATGCTGACCCCTATGGTGGCAAGACAACAGGGCTTTCTCCATGCTGACCCCTATGGTGGCAAGACAACAGGGCTTTCTCCATGCTGACCCCTATGGTGGCAAGACAACAGGGCTTTCTCCATGCTGACCCCTATGGTGGCAAGACAACAGGGCTTTCTCCCTGCTGACCCCTATGGTGGCAAGACAACAGGGCTTTCTCCATGCTGACCCCTATGGTGGCAAGACAACAGGGCCTTCTCCATGCTGACCCCTATAGTGGCAAGACAACAGGGCTTTCTCCCTGCTGACCCCTATGGTGGCAAGACAACAGGGCTTTCTCCATTCGTACTGTTCAATCAAACTCCAAAAAAACAACAATAATCTGCCTTTTTATCCACTTCCTGTTCCTTGTGTTTTCATGACGAAAACACATCCAGGCCTAGTTAACGGAAACTGTTAGAATCGTTGAAATATGATTATTCTAGTTGGACTGCAGTGGGTAGTCATGGCAACATGGCAACAAATGAGTATTGACAAGGGAAGGAACCAAAGTGTTTGTCAGTGTTTTCCAGGTGACCCTAATTAGAGATGTTACATTACATGTTGTTTTTCATACTTCATGTAGCTAGGCAACATACCTATTCCTCTCTGATAAGATACCGTTGCTCTAACATGCTCATCTAGCCATACAGCAGCACTGGTACAGGGCAGTATTAGCTAACTAGCGATTAGACGCTCATCTAGCCATACAGCAGCACTGGTACAGGGCAGTATTAGCTAACTAGCGATTAGCCGCTCATCTAGCCATACAGCAGCACTGGTACAGGGCAGTATTAGCCAACTAGCGATTAGCCGCTCATCTAGCCATACAGCAGCACTGGTACAGGGCAGTATTAGCCAACTAGCGATTAGCCGCTCATCTAGCCATACAGCAGCACTGGTACCAGGCAGTATTAGCCAACTAGCGATTAGCCGCTCATCTAGCCATACAGCAGCACTGGTACAGGGCAGTATTAGCTAACTAGCGATTAGCCGCTCATCTAGCCATACAGCAGCACTGGTACAGGGCAGTATTAGCTAACTAGCGATTAGCCGCTCATCTAGCCATACAGCAGCACTGGTACAGGGCAGTATTAGCTAACTAGCGATTAGCCGCTCATCTAGCCATACAGCAGCACTGGTACAGGGCAGTATTAGCTAACTAGCGATTAGCCGCTCATCTAGCCATACAGCAGCACTGGTACAGGGCAGTATTAGCTAACTAGCGATTAGCCGCTCATCTAGCCATACAGCAGCACTGGTACAGGGCAGTATTAGCCAACTAGCGATTAGCCGCTCATCTAGCCATACAGCAGCACTGGTACCAAGCAGTATTAGCTAACTAGCTACATTTGCTCTGACTCCGAGTACATTTAGCAAGCTAGCTAACTAGCGATTAACCGCTCATCTAGCCATACAGCAGCACTGGTACCAGGCAGTATTAGCTAACTAGCTACATTTGCTCTGACTCCGAGTACATTTAGCAAGCTAGCTAACTAGCGATTAGCCGCTCATCTAGCAGCACTGGTACCAGGCAGTATTAGCTAACTAGCTACGTTTGCTCTGACTCCGAGAACATTGAGCAAACTAGCTAACTAGCAATTAAAAATCATTATTTTTTCAGCAACACCTTGCTAAGAAAAGGCAAACAGTAGTTTGCAGAACAGTACGATATACAAACGAATAGAGAGCAACTGCTTGAGTAACAGGGTAACAGGCTTGGTGTGGTTAGTGGCATGCAGGAGAGGGATGAACGATTGACTCAAGAAGCAAACGAGTTTTATACACGTCGGAGTTGCGTATTACATTTAACAAACCAAAACACTGAAATAACGTTACAGAAGGTAAAGTGAAAACTCTAAACCCACTCGTGCATCAATTCCGGTATGTAGTAAAACACGGTATACCAGCCCAGCCCAAGGCTAGACAGTATTTCCAAGGGATACTTTGGGGGTGTCAGCGTTAGTTATCTACTACCCTAGAGTCAGATGAACGTGTGGATACCATTTTTTATGTCCCCGAGTCCAATATGAAGGAAGTTAAGAGGTCGTTTTGTGAGCCAATGCTAACTTGCGTTAGCGCAATGACTGGAAGTCTATGGGTATCTGCTAGCATTCTAGTAGGTGTAATGACGGGAAGTCTATGGTTATCTGCTAGACTGTGATCAGATCCCGATAGACTTCCAGTCATTACGCCTACTAGAATGCTAGCTGTTCCCATAGACTTCCAGTCATTGCGCTAACGCTAGTTAGCAATTTCCTTCAAACTGCACACGGAGACATAAAAAAATGCTATCCACTAGAGGTAGTTTTGTGAGCCAATGCTAACTTGCGTTAGCGCAATGACTGGAAGTCTATGGGTATCAGCTAGCATTCTAGTAGGTGTACTGACTGGAAGTCTATGGGTATATTACACATTACACCTCCTAGAATGTGATCAGATCTCCATAGACTTCCAGTCATTACACCTGCTAGAATGCTAGCTGTTCCCATAGACTTCGTCATTACACCTCCTAGAATGCTAGCTGTTCCCATAGACTACCAGTCATTGCGCTAACGCTAGTTAGCAATTTCCTTCAAACTGCACACAGAGACATAAAAATTTAAAAAAAATGGTATCCACAAGTTCATCTGACTCTGGGGAAAATAAATAATATCCTGTAAGTATCCCTTTAAAAAAAATTCACCTTATAAAGGCTTCATAGTGTTTTATAAACTCTGTAGGTTTAGAGAAGAGAATTACAGTGATGGTGACAACAAACAAAGATATCTCAGGTCCAGTTTAAAAAAAAAAAATCCTTCTGTTCTAAAACAGCAGTAAAATGGCTTTGTTGTCGTTTCAGCAACAATGTTATCCTTCACGGGGCCGTCGTTGAGAAGCAGAGGTTCATACAGGAATCTGTCCAATTTTTTTCAGATCAGAGACGTTATGAGGAGACCCAGAGATAGACAGGTTGAGAGGTTAGTGAAAGAGCAGCTTATAAAAGTGGGAGGAAACTACAGAGACTACCGCCGACACCCTGAAAATAATGTTGTTTTTGGTCCGATAGCAAATACGACGTCTCTTTCTGAGATAGCCAATACCAGAGAAGATAGAAAACAGAGAGAGAGAGAGAGAGATGGGAGTTTACAGCAGCAGTTTACGTGAGGAACATTTAGAAGACGGAGAGACATCAAACGCTGTATATAACATCCATATACAATCAAATGTGAATCTTTAAAAAAACACATTCACAATAACAGACCGTTCTCCCAAACGTTTCAGTGCACTCTCTTCAACTTTAACCTAGAACGTTCTCCCAAACGTTCCAGTGTACTCTCTTCAACTTTAACCTAGAACGCTCCCAAACGTTTCATTGCACGCTCTTCAACTTTAACCTAGAACGTTCTCCCAAACGTTCCAGTGTACTCTCTTCAACTTTAACCTAGAACGTTCTCCCAAACGTTTCAGTGCACGCTCTTCAACTTTAACCTAGAACGTTCTCCCAAACGTTTCAGTGCACTCTCTTCAAATTTAACCTAGAACGTTTCAGTGCACTCTCTTCAACTTTAACCTAGAACGTTCTCCCAAACGTTTCAGTGCACTCTCTTCAACTTTAACCTAGAACGTTCTCCCAAACGTTCCAGTGTACTCTCTTCAACTTTAACCTAGAACGTTCTCCCAAACGTTCCAGTGTACTCTCTTCAACTTTAACCTAGAACGTTCCCAGACCAGAGAGGATTTCAACAGGTCTTTAAAAACCTCTGAGAAAATGAAACCAGCGTAAAGAGAGAGAGAGAGAGACATCTCTACAGTTACTCCTGGATCCATCCGTCTAGTTAGAACATCTGTTATTATGTGGTATAACTCGTTATAACGGCTCTAAGTCACTTCATTAGTGCGGGTGACCCCAGGAGGAGCAGACAATCGTCGCTGCTCCATAGAGGAGCTTCAACTCGACCTGAATAACATAACAGCACAACACTACTGGGTCACCAGGGTTGGGGTCAATTTCAGTCAAAACAGGAAGTTCACCAACATTCCGATTCCAATTCTCTAGATGTGACCCTGGTGGTCACATCTAACCCTGGTAGTCACATCTAACCCTGGTGGTCACATCTAACCCTGGTAGTCACATCTAACCCTGGTGGTCACATCTAACCCTGGTGGTCACATCTAACCCTGGTGGTCACATCTAACCCTGGTGGTCACATCTAACCCTAACCCTGGTAGTCACATCTAACCCTGGTGGTCACATCTAACCCTAACCCTGGTGGTCACATCTAACCCTGGTGGTCACATCTAACCCTGGTGGTCACATCTAACCCTAACCCTGGTAGTCACATCTAACCCTGGTGGTCACATCTAACCCTAACCCTGGTGGTCACATCTAACCCTGGTGGTCACATCTAACCCTGGTGGTCACATCTAACCCTGGTAGTCACATCTAACCCTGGTGGTCATATCTAACCCTAACCCTGGTGGTCACATCTAACCCTGGTGGTCACATCTAACCCTGGTGGTCACATCTAACCCTGGTAGTCACATCTAACCCTAACCCTGGTAGTTACATCTAACCCTGATGGTCACATCTAACCCTGGTGGTCACATCTAACCCTGGTAGTCACATCTAACCCTGGTGGTCACATCTAACCCTAACCCTGGTGGTCACATCTAACCCTAACCCTGGTGGTCACATCTAACCCTGGTGGTCACATCTAACCCTGGTGGTCACATCTAACCCTGGTAGTCACATCTAACCCTGGTAGTCACATCTAACCCTGGTAGTCACATCTAACCCTGGTGGTCACATCTAACCCTGGTAGTCACATCTAACCCTGGTAGTCACATCTAACCCTGGTAGTCACATCTAACCCTGGTAGTCACATCTAACCCTGGTAGTCACATCTAACCCTGGTAGTCACATCTAACCCTGGTGGTCACATCTAACCCTGGTGGTCACATCTAACCCTGGTGGTCACATCTAACCCCAACCCTGGTGGTCACATCTAACCCTGGTGGTCACATCTAACCCTGGTGGTCACATCTAACCCTGGTGGTCACATCTAACCCTGGTAGTCACATCTAACCCTGGTGGTCACATCTAACCCTGGTGGTCACATCTAACCCTGGTAGTCCCATCTAACCCTGGTGGTCCCATCTAACCCTGGTGGTCCCATCTAACCCTGGTGGTCACATCTAACCCTGGTGGTCACATCTAACCCTGGTGGTCACATCTAACCCTGGTAGTCCCATCTAACCCTGGTAGTCCCATCTAACCCTGGTAGTCACATCTAACCCTGGTAGTCACATCTAACCCTGGTGGTCACATCTAACCCTGGTAGTCACATCTAACCCTGGTGGTCACATCTAACCCTGGTGGTCACATCTAACCCTGGTGGTCACATCTAACCCTGGTAGTCACATCTAACCCTGGTGGTCACATCTAACCCTTGTGGTCACATCTAACCCTGGTGGTCACATCTAACTCTGGTGGTCACATCTAACCCTGGTAGTCCCATCTAACCCTGGTGGTCACATCTAACCCTGGTGGTCACATCTAACCCTAACCCTGGTAGTCACATCTAACCCTGGTGGTCACATCTAACCCTGGTGGTCACATCTAACCCTGGTGGTCACATCTAACCCTGGTGGTCACATCTAACCCTGGTAGTCACATCTAACCCTGGTAGTCACATCTAACCCTGGTGGTCACATCTAACCCTGGTGGTCACATCTAACCCTAACCCTGGTAGTCACATCTAACCCTGGTAGTCACATCTAACCCTGGTAGTCACATCTAACCCTGGTGGTCACATCTAACCCTAACCCTGGTAGTCACATCTAACCCTGGTAGTCACATCTAACCCTGGTGGTCACATCTAACCCTGGTAGTCACATCTAACCCTGGTGGTCACATCTAACCCTGGTAGTCACATCTAACCCTAACCCTGGTAGTCACATCTAACCCTGGTAGTCACATCTAACCCTAACCCTGGTAGTCACATCTAACCCTGGTAGTCACATCTAACCCTAACCCTGGTAGTCACATCTAACCCTGGTGGTCACATCTAACCCTAACCCTGGTGGTCACATCTAACCCTAACCCTGGTGGTCACATCTAACCCTAACCCTTGTAGTCACATCTAACCCTGGTAGTCACATCTAACCCTAACCCTGGTGGTCACATCTAACCCTGGTAGTCACATCTAACCCTAACCCTGGTAGTCACATCTAACCCTGGTAGTCACATCTAACCCTAACCCTGGTAGTCACATCTAACCCTAACCCTGGTAGTCACATCTAACCCTGGTAGTCACATCTAACCCTAACCCTGGTGGTCACATCTAACCCTAACCCTGGTAGTCACATCTAACCCTAACCCTGGTAGTCACATCTAACCCTGGTAGTCACATCTAACCCTAACCCTGGTGGTCACATCTAACCCTGGTAGTCACATCTAACCCTAACCCTGGTGGTCACATCTAACCCTAACCCTGGTGGTCACATCTAACCCTGGTAGTCACATCTAACCCTAACCCTGGTGGTCACATCTAACCCTGGTAGTCACATCTAACCCTAACCCTGGTAGTCACATCTAACCCTGGTAGTCACATCTAACCCTAACCCTGGTAGTCACATCTAACCCTAACCCTGGTAGTCACATCTAACACTAACCCTGGTAGTCACATCTAACCCTGGTAGTCACATCTAACCCTAACCCTGGTGGTCACATCTAACCCTTACCCTGGTAGTCACATCTAACCCTAACCCTGGTAGTCACATCTAACCCTGGTAGTCACATCTAACCCTAACCCTGGTGGTCACATCTAACCCTGGTAGTCACATCTAACCCTAACCCTGGTGGTCACATCTAACCCTAACCCTGGTGGTCACATCTAACCCTGGTAGTCACATCTAACCCTAACCCTGGTAGTCACATCTAACCCTGGTAGTCACATCTAACCCTGGTGGTCACATCTAACCCTGGTAGTCACATCTAACCCTAACCCTGGTGGTCACATCTAACCCTGGTAGTCACATCTAACCCTAACCCTGGTGGTCACATCTAACCCTGGTTGTCACATCTAACCCTGGTAGTCACATCTAACCCTGGTAGTCACATCTAACCCTGGTAGTCACATCTAACCCTGGTGGTCACATCTAACCCTGGTGGTCACATCTAACCCTGGTGGTCACATCTAACCCTGGTGGTCACATCTAACCCTGGTTGTGACATCTAACCCTGGTGGTCACATCTAACATCTAACCCTGGTGGTCACATCTAACCCTGGTAGTCACATCTAACCCTGGTAGTCACATCTAACCCTGGTGGTCACATCTAACCCTGGTGGTCACATCTAACCCTGGCGGTCACATCTAACCCTGGCGGTCACATCTAACCCTGGCGATCACATCTAACCCTGGCGGTCACATTTAACCCTGGTGGTCACATTTAACCCTGGCGGTCACATCTAACCCTGGCGGTCACATCTAACCCTGGTGGTCACATCTAACCCTGGTATTAACATCTAACCCTGGTGGTCACATCTAACCCTGGTGGTCACATCTAACCCTGGCGGTCACATCTAACCCTGGTGGTCACATCTAACCCTGGCGGTCAAATCTAACCCTGGTGGTCAAAGCTAACCCTGGTGGTCACATCTAACCCTGGTAGTCACATCTAACCCTGGTGGTCACATCTAACCCTGGTGGTCACATCTAACCCTGGTGGTCACATCTAACCCATCTAACCCTGGTGGTCACATCTAACCCTGGTAGTCACATCTAACCCTGGTGGTCACATCTAACCCATCTAACCCTGGTAGTCACATCTAACCCTGGTATTCACATCTAACCCTGGTAGTCACATCTAACCCTGGTGGTCACATCTAACCCTAACCCTGGTAGTCACATCTAACCCTAACCCTGGTAGTCACATCTAACCCTGGTAGTCACATCTAACCCTAACCCTGGTAGTCACATCTAACCCTAACCCTGGTAGTCACATCTAACCCTGGTAGTCACATCTAACCCTAACCCTGGTAGTCACATCTAACCCTGGTAGTCACATCTAACCCTGGTAGTCACATCTAACCCTGGTTGTCACATCTAACCCTGGTTGTCACATCTAACATCTAACCCTGGTGGTCACATCTAACCCTGGTGGTCACATCTAACCCTGGTGGTCACATCTAACCCTGGTGGTCACATCTAACCCTGGTGGTCACATCATTTATATCAAGGCTATTGAACCCTAGACCGAGAGGTCAGCAGTACCGCGGACGCTGATCGTCCACCATGGGCCGTTTCCCAGACAACCCAGACTAGGAGATACCTGCCCTATGACTAGGTCC
>NW_025547336.1:0-6094 GCF_905237065.1 Salmo salar
AACATATCGATAATGTCATATCTGAAGTATGATCACTGTCAACAACATTTATTCAGGTTATAATGTCATATATCTGGTCATGCGATCACAGACAAATAATATTTATCTGTTATAATGTCATATCTTTGGTCATGATCAGTGTCAACAACATGCATTCGTTATAATGTCATATCGGTAGTATGACTGTTGCATCTACAACATTTATCTGTTATAATGTCTATATCTGTAGTCATGATACGTCAACAACATTTATCTTTTACAATGTCATATCTGTAGTCATGATCCCGTCAAAAACATTATCGTTACAACCCATATCTGGTCATGAACACTGACACCAACATTTATCGATAATGTCATATCTGTAGTCATGATCACTGACAAGGACATTTATCTGTTACATTTACATTTACATTTTAGTTATTTAGCAGACGTTATCCAGAGCTTACTTACAAATTGGTGCATTCACCTATAATATCAGTGGAACAACCACATTACAATAGTGCATCTAAATCTTTTTAAGGGGGGGTTAGAAGGATTATTTTATCCTATCCCAGGTATTCCTTGGAAGAGGTGGGTTTAGGTTTTAGTTGTGGTGGTGATTAACTCCGCTAACCTGGCGCCGTGAGGGAGCTTGTTCCACCATTGGGGTGCGCCAGAGCAGCGGTAACAGTTTTGACTGGGCTGAGCGGGAACTGTGCTTCCTCAGAGGTAGGGGAGGCGAGCAGGCCAGAGGTGGATGAACGGAGTGCCCTTGTTTGGGTGTAGGGCCTGGATCAGAGCCTGAAGGTAATGGAGGTGCCGTTGTCTCACAGTCTGTGAGGCAAGCACCATGGTTTGTAGCGGATGCGAGCTCAATTTCGGAAGCCAGTGGAGAGAGCTGAGGAGGGGTGACGCGAGAGAACTTGGGAAGGTTGAACACCAGACGGGCTGCGTGCTGGATGAGTTGTAGGGCTTAATGGCACAGGCAGGAGCCCAGCCAACAGCGAGTTCAGTAATCCAGACGGAGATGACAAGTGCCTGGATTAGGACTCTGCGCCGCTCGGTGAGGCAGGGTGCACTCTGCTAATGTTGTAGAGCATGAACCTACAGGATGGGTCACCGCCTTGATGTTGGTGGAGAACGAGGTCAGGGTACGCCACAGCTTTAGCACTCTGGGAGGAGGACAAGGGAGTTGTAACCGTGATGGCGGTAGATCATGGAATGGGCAGTCCTTCCCCGGGAGGAAGAGCAGCCCTATTTTACAACGAGGTTAGCTTGAGGTGGGTGGATCGTCATCCACACTGATATGTCTGCCAGACATGCAGAGATGTTACAATGTCATATCGGAAGTCATGATCACTGTCAACAACATTTATCTGTTATAATGTCATATCTGGGTATGATCACTTCACAACAACATTTATCTGTTATAATGTCATATCTGGGTATGACTGAAAAGTCAACAACATGTATCTGTTATAATGTCATATCTGTAGTTAGATCGCGGTTAAACATTTATCTGTTATAATGTCATATCTGTAGTCATGATCACTGTCAACAACATTTATCTGTTATAATGACCATATCTGGTCATGATCAGTGTCAAAACATTTATCTGTTATAATGTCATATCTGAAGTATGATCACTGTCAACAACATTTATCTGTTATAATGTCATATCGTAGTCATGATCACCGCCGCAACATTTTATCTGTTACAATGTCATATCTGGCTCATGATCAATGACAAATAACATATCGTTAAAATGTCATATTGTATATGATCACTGTCAACAACATATTGTTAAATGTTATATCTGTAGTCATGATCACTGTCAAGCAACATTTATATGTTATAATGTCATATTTGTAGTCATGATCTCCCTGTCAACAACATTTATCTGGTACAATGTCATATCTGAGTATGATCACTGTCAACAACATTTATCGTTATAATGTGCATACTAGATAGGTAAAATATCGTTATAAGTCATATCTGTAGTATGATACTGTAAACAACATTAAGTATAATGTCATATTTGAAGTCATGATCACTGACAACAACATTTATCTGTTATAATGTTCGTGTCTGGAAGTATGATCAGTGATGTAACAACATTTATCTGTTATAAACAAGAGATAAGTAAACAACATTTATCGTTATAATGTATAAATATGATAGTGTAAAAACATGTATCTGTTATAATGTCATATCTGTAGTCATGATCACAGCTCAAACATTATCGATAATGTCATATCGTAGTATGATCACTGTCAACAACATTTATCGTTATAATGTTATATTCGATAAAGATACGAAAACAACATATTGTTAGTTGTCATATCTGTGTCAGCGATCACTGTCAACAACATTTATCTGTTATAATGTCATATCTGTAGTCGCGATCACGGGCCAACAACATTTATCTGTTACAATGTCATATTGTGTCATGATCACTGACAACAATATTTATCTGTTAAAATGTCACATATCTGTAGTCATGATCACGGTCAAAAACATTTATCTGTTATAATGTCATATCTGTAGTCATGATCACTGTCAAAACATTTATCTGTTATAATGTCCATATCTTGTAGCTTCATGATCACGTAACAACATGTATCTGTTATAATGTCATATCTGTAGTCATGATCCTCGTAACAACATATCGTTATAATGTCATATCTGTAGTATGACCACTGTCAACAACATTTATCTGTTACAATGTCATATCTGTAGTCATGATCACTGTCAACAACATTTTATTCGTTATAATATCATATCTGAAGTTCAATCGTCAACAACATTTATCTGTTACAATGTCCATATTCGTAGTATGATCACCCCGTAAAACAACAGTTATCTGTTAATACGTCGTATCTGTTGTCATGACTACAGTCAACAACATTTTATCTGTTATAATGACCATATCTGGATACTGTCAACAACATTTATCTGTTATAATGTCATATTCCGCGATCACTGTCAACAACATTTATCTGTTATAATGTCCACATTCAAAGATACCGGCAAAACATTTATCTGTTATAATGTCATATTTGATGATCACTGTCAACAATATTTTATGTTAAAATGTATATTTAATGATCAATGTCAAAAATATTTATCTGTTATAATGTCAATTGTAGTCATGATCACTGTCAACAACATTTATCTGTTACAATGTAATGTAGTATGATACTGTCAACAACATTTATCTGGTACAATGTCATATCTGAGTATGATACGTCAACAACATTTATCTGTTATAATGTCATATCATAGTGATATCGTGTCAACAACATGGCTTATCTGTTATAATTGTCATATCGTAGTCATGATCACTGTCAACAACATTTATCTGTTATAATGTCATATTGAAGTATGATCACTGACAACAACATTTATCTGTTATAATGTCATATCTGTATATGATAGGTCAATAACAGTTATCGTTATAATGTTCATATCGTAGTCGCGATCACAGTCCACAACATTTATCTGTATAATGTCATATCTGTGTCATGATTGCACAGTCAACAACATTTATCTGTTATAATGTCAATGCCTGTAGTCATGATCACAGTCTAAACATTATCGTTATAATCCATATCGTAGTAGATACTGTCAACTAATTATCGTTATAAGAATATCTGTAGTAAGGATACAGTAAACAACATATCGTTATAATGTCATTTTCGTAGTCATGATACCGTCAACAACATTTAGAAAAGACGAATATTGTACAACAATAAATACGTCAAAAATAAATAAGAAGATAGATATCATTTGTCTGTAAAGAATAACATTAATTTTATAATGAAAAATGATATAACAACATATCTGTTATAATGTCATATATCCGTAGTCAGCGACTCACAGTCTACAATATTCGTTATAATGACCATATTCTGGTATGATCACTGTCACAAATATCTCGATATGAAAGATATGTAAAAATGAAGTATATGGTATGATCATAAAAATGAAAGTATATGAATGATACTGTCAAAACATTTATCTGTTAAAATGTCATATCTGTAGTCATGATCACGTAACAACATTATCTTTTTTATAATGTATATCTGTAGTCGTGATTACTGTCAACAACATTATCTCTTATAATGTCATATTTAGATACTGTCAACAAATTTATCTGGTATAATGTCTATATCCTATGATACTGTCAACAAATTTATCTGTTATAATGTCATATCTGGTCATGATCAGTGACAACAACATTTATCTGTTATAATGTCCATAATTCGTGGTCATGATCACTGTCAACAAATATTTATCTGTTATAATATCCATATATTGAAGTCATGATTACAGTCAACAACATTTAATCCGTTATAATGGCCATATATGATATGTAACAACATTTATTTTATAATGTATATCTGGTATGATACGTAACAACAACATTTATTGTTACAATGTCAAAATGATACTGTCAACAACATTAGTTATAATGTAATATCGTAGTATGATTACTGTCAACAATATTTATCTGTTAAATGTAGAGATCGTAACAACATTTATTATATTTGTAGTCATGATACGGTCAACAACATTTATCTGGTGCTAGTAATGTATATCTGTATGATCATGTCAACAACATTTATCTGTTATAATGTCATATCTGGTATGATCAGTGTCAACAACATTTATCTGTTATAATGTCATATCGAAGTAGATACCGTCAACAACATTTATCTGTTATAATGTCATATCTATATGATTAATGGGTCAACAACATTTATCGTTATAATGTCATATCTGTGATAGTAAAACATTATCATAATGTATATGTAGTATGATCACAGTCTGTCAACAACATTTATCTGTTATAATGTCCATATTGTAGTATGATTACTGTCAACAACAACATTTATCTGTTATAATGTCCAATAGTCATGATCACTGTCAACAACATTTATCTGTTATAATGTCATATCTGAAGATCAGTAAATAAACATATTGTAAAGTATATCTGTAGTATGATCACTGTAAAAATGGCTTATCGTTATAATGTCATATATCTGAAGTCATGATCAATGTCAACAACATTTATCTCTTTTTGAATGTATAGTAGTATGATTACCGTAAACAATATTATCGTTATAATGTCATATCTGTGTATGATTGAGTCAACAAAAAGAATATCTGGGATATGTAACAACATTTATCTGTTGCAATGTCATATCTGGGCCGATCACTGTCAACAAGAAACATCTGTTATAATGTCATATCTGTAGTCATGGAGGAAATCAGAGTTACAATGTCATATTCGGATGATAATGACAACAACATTTTTATCTGTTAAAATGTCATATCTTTAGTCATGATCAATGTCAACAAATTTATTTTTATAATGTTATATCTAGCTGATCACTCGTAACAACATCTATCTGTTACAATGTCATATTTGTAGTCATGATCCCTGTCAAATAACATTATCTGGTATAATGTCATATCGAAGATACTGTAACACATTTATCGTTATAATGTCATATTCGTCGTCATGAAATGTAACA
Source organism: Salmo salar (assembly GCF_905237065.1). Taxonomy (NCBI): domain Eukaryota; kingdom Metazoa; phylum Chordata; class Actinopteri; order Salmoniformes; family Salmonidae; genus Salmo; species Salmo salar. The sequence goes on from NW_025547336.1 coordinate 5,520, forward strand.
ACATTTATCTGTTATAATGTCATATTGTAGTCATGATCACTGTCAACAATATTTATCTGTTATAATGTCATATCTGGTAGTGGATTGTGTCAAAAAAAGATATGAAACTCGTAACAAAATCTCGTTATATTGTTCATATGAGATAGTGTCACAACATTATTGTAAATGTATATCTGTAGTCATGAATACAGTTAAGATTATCTGTTATAATGTATATCTGTAGTATGATTACTGCTCAACAAAATGTAAATGTATATGGTCATGATCACTGGCAACAACATATCGTTATAATGTCATATCTGTGAACATGATCATGTAAAAAATATCGTTAAATATCATATTTCATGATAGTAACAAATATCGAAAGTATATTCGAGTATGAATCACAGACAAAAATAATGTATATTTAAGATACGTCAAATAAACATTTATCGTTATAATGTCATATTGTAGTATGATCACGTAACAACATTTATCGTTATAATGTCATATCTGTAGTCAAGATCACGTAACAACATTTATCTTTTGTGTAATCGTAGTATGATCACTGTCAACAACATGTATCGTTAAGCAAT
>NW_025547337.1:0-21763 GCF_905237065.1 Salmo salar
CTACTAGCTGGCTGTAACAGTGTTTACATATAGACTACTAGCTGGCTGTAGCAGTGTTTACATATAGACTACTAGCTGGCTGTAACAGTGTTTACATATAGACTACTGGCTGGCTGTAACAGTGTTTACATATTGACTTCAAGCTGGTTGTTGCAGTGTTTACATATACACTAGTAGCACTGTTTACATTTCGACTACTTGCTGGCTGTAGCAGTGTTTACATATAGACTACTAGCTGGCTGTAGCAGTGTTTACATATAGACTACTAGCTGGCTGTAGCAGTGTTTGCATATAGTCTACTAGCTGGCTTTAACAGTGTTTACATATACACTACTAGCAGTGTTTATATATAGACTACTAGCTGGCTTTAGCAGTGTTTACATATAGAGTACTAGCAGTGTTTACATATAGGCTACTAGCTGGCTGTAGCAGTGTCTACATATAGACTACTAGGAGTGTTTACATATAGACTACTAGCTGGCTGTAACAGTGTTTACATATAGACTACTAGCTGGCTGTAACAGTGTTTACATATAGACTACTAGCTGGCTGTAACAGTGTTTTCATATAGACTACTAGCTGGCTGTAACAGTGTTTACATATAGACTACTAGCTGGCTGTAGCAGTGTTTACATATAGACTACTAGCTGGCTGTAACAGTGTTTACATATAGACTACTAGCTGGCTGTAGCAGTGTCTACATATAGACTACTAGCAGTGTTTACATATAGACTACTAGCTTGCTGTAGCAGTATTTACATATAGACTACTAGCAGTGTTTACATATAGACTACTAGCTGGCTGTCGCAGTATTTACATATAGACTACTAGCAGTATTTACATATAGACTATTAGCAGTGTTCACATATAGACTACTAGCTGGCTGTAGCAGTGTTTACATATAGACTACTAGCTGGCTGTAGCAGTGTTTACATATAGACTACAAGCAGTGTTTACATATAGACTACTAGCAGTATTTACATATAGACTATTAGCAGTGTTCACATATAGACTACTAGCTGGCTGTAGCAGTGTTTACATATAGACTACTAGCTGGCTGTAGCAGTGTTTACATATAGACTACAAGCAGTGTTTACATATAGACTACTAGCTGGCTGTAGCAGTGTTTACATATAGACTACTAGCTGGCTGTAGCAGTGTTTACATATAGACTACTAGCTGGCTGTAGCAGTGTTTACATATAGACTACTAGCTGGCTGTAGCAGTGTTTACATATAGACTACTAGCAGTGTTTACATATAGACTACTAGCTGGCTGTTGCAGTGTCTACATATAGACTACTAGCAGTGTTTACATATAGACTTCTAGCTGGCTGTAGCAGTATTTACATATAGACTACTAGCAGTGTTTACATATAGACTACTAGCTGGCTGTAGCTGTGTCTACAATTAGACTTCTTGCAGTTTTTACTTATAGACTACTAGCTGGCTGTAGCAGTATTTACATATAGACTACTAGCAGTGTTTACATATAGACTACTAGCTGGCTGTAGCAGTGTTTACATATAGACTACTAGCTGGCTGTAGCAGTGTTTACATATAGACTACTAGCAGTGTTTACATATAGACTACTAGCTGGCTGTAGCAGTGTTTACATATAGACTACTAGCTGGCTGTAGCAGTGTTTCCATATAGACTACTAGCAGTGTTTAAATATAGACTACTAGCTGGCTGTAGCAGTGTTTACATATAGACTACTAGCTGGCTGTAGCAGTTTTTACATATAGACTACTAGCTGGCTGTAGCAGTGTTTACATATAGACTACTAGCTGGCTGTAGCAGTGTTTACATATAGACTACTAGCTGGCTGTAGCAGTGTTTCCATATAGACTACTAGCAGTGTTTACATATAGACTACTAGCTGGCTGTAGCAGTGTTTACATATACACTACTAGCTGGCTGTAACAGTGTTTACATATAGACTACTAGCTGGCTGTAACAGTGTTTACATATAGACTACTAGCTGGCTGTAACAGTGTTTACATATAGACTACTAGCTGGCTGTAACAGTGTTTTCATATAGACTACTAGCTGGCTGTAACAGTGTTTACATATAGACTACTAGCTGGCTGTAGCAGTGTTTACATATAGACTACTAGCTGGCTGTAACAGTGTTTACATATAGACTACTAGCTGGCTGTAGCAGTGTCTACATATAGACTACTAGCAGTGTTTACATATAGACTACTAGCTTGCTGTAGCAGTATTTACATATAGACTACTAGCAGTGTTTACATATAGACTACTAGCTGGCTGTCGCAGTATTTACATATAGACTACTAGCAGTATTTACATATAGACTATTAGCAGTGTTCACATATAGACTACTAGCTGGCTGTAGCAGTGTTTACATATAGACTACTAGCTGGCTGTAGCAGTGTTTACATATAGACTACAAGCAGTGTTTACATATAGACTACTAGCAGTATTTACATATAGACTATTAGCAGTGTTCACATATAGACTACTAGCTGGCTGTAGCAGTGTTTACATATAGACTACTAGCTGGCTGTAGCAGTGTTTACATATAGACTACAAGCAGTGTTTACATATAGACTACTAGCTGGCTGTAGCAGTGTTTACATATAGACTACTAGCTGGCTGTAGCAGTGTTTACATATAGACTACTAGCTGGCTGTAGCAGTGTTTACATATAGACTACTAGCAGTGTTTACATATAGACTACTTGCTGGCTGTTGCAGTGTCTACATATAGACTACTAGCAGTGTTTACATATAGACTACTAGCTGGCTGTAGCAGTATTTACATATAGACTACTAGCAGTGTTTACATATAGACTACTAGCTGGCTGTAGCTGTGTCTACAATTAGACTTCTTGCAGTTTTTACTTATAGACTACTAGCTGGCTGTAGCAGTGTTTACATATAGACTACTAGCAGTGTTTACATATAGACTACTAGCTGGCTGTAGCAGTGTTTACATATAGACTACTAGCTGGCTGTAGCAGTGTTTACATATAGACTACTAGCAGTGTTTACATATAGACTACTAGCTGGCTGTAGCAGTGTTTACATATAGACTACTAGCTGGCTGTAGCAGTGTTTCCATATAGACTACTAGCAGTGTTTAAATATAGACTACTAACTGGCTGTAGCAGTGTTTACATATAGACTACTAGCTGGCTGTAGCAGTTTTTACATATAGACTACTAGCTGGCTGTAGCAGTGTTTACATATAGACTACTAGCTGGCTGTAGCAGTGTTTACATATAGACTACTAGCTGGCTGTAGCAGTGTTTCCATATAGACTACTAGCAGTGTTTACATATAGACTACTAGCTGGCTGTAGCAGTGTTTATATATAGACTACTAGCAGTGTTTACATATAGACTACTAGCTGGCTGTAGCAGTGTTTCCATATAGACTACTAGCAGTGTTTACATATAGACTACTAGCTGGCTGTAGCAGTGTTTACATATAGACTACTAGCTGGCTGTAGCAGTGTTTACATATAGACTACTAGCAGTGTTTGCATATAGACTACTAGCTGGCTGTAGCAGTGTTTACATATAGACTACTAGCTGGCTGTAGCAGTGTTTCCATATAGACTACTAGCAGTGTTTACATATAGACTACTAGCTGGCTGTAGCAGTGTTTACATATAGACTACTAGCTGGCTGTAGCAGTGTTTACATATAGACTACTAGCAGTGTTTACATATAGACTACTTGCTGGCTGTTGCAGTGTCTACATATAGACTACTAGCAGTGTTTACATATAGACTTCTAGCTGGCTGTAGCAGTATTTACATATAGACTACTAGCAGTGTTTACATATAGACTACTAGCTGGCTGTAGCTGTGTCTACAATTAGACTTCTTGCAGTTTTTACTTATAGACTACTAGCTGGCTGTAGCAGTGTTTACATATAGACTACTAGCAGTGTTTACATATAGACTACTAGCTGGCTGTAGCAGTGTTTACATATAGACTACTAGCTGGCTGTAGCAGTGTTTACATATAGACTACTAGCAGTGTTTACATATAGACTACTAGCTGGCTGTAGCAGTGTTTACATATAGACTACTAGCTGGCTGTAGCAGTGTTTCCATATAGACTACTAGCAGTGTTTACATATAGACTACTAGCTGGCTGTAGCAGTGTTTACATATAGACTACTAGCTGGCTGTAGCAGTGTTTACATATAGACTACTAGCTGGCTGTAGCAGTGTTTACATATAGACTACTAGCTGGCTGTAGCAGTGTTTACATATAGACTACTAGCTGGCTGTAGCAGTGTTTCCATATAGACTACTAGCAGTGTTTACATATAGACTACTAGCTGGCTGTAGCAGTGTTTATATATAGACTACTAGCAGTGTTTACATATAGACTACTAGCTGGCTGTAGCAGTGTTTACATATAGACTACTAGCTGGCTGTAGCAGTGTTTACATATAGACTACTAGCAGTGTTTACATATAGACTACTTGCTGGCTGTTGCAGTGTCTACATATAGACTACTAGCAGTGTTTACATATAGACTACTAGCTGGCTGTAGCAGTATTTACATATAGACTACTAGCAGTGTTTACATATAGACTACTAGCTGGCTGTAGCTGTGTCTACAATTAGACTTCTTGCAGTTTTTACATATAGACTACTAGCTGGCTGTAGCAGTGTTTATATATAGACTACTAGCAGTGTTTACATATAGACTACTAGCTGGCTGTAGCAGTGTTTACATATAGACTACTAGCTGGCTGTAGCAGTGTTTACATATAGACTACTAGCAGTGTTTACATATAGACTACTTGCTGGCTGTTGCAGTGTCTACATATAGACTACTAGCAGTGTTTACATATAGACTACTAGCTGGCTGTAGCAGTGTTTACATATAGACTACTAGCAGTGTTTACATATAGACTACTGGCTGGCTGTAACAGTGTTTACATATAGACTTCAAGCTGGTTGTTGCAGTGTTTACATATACACTAGTAGCAGTGTTTACATTTCGACTACTTGCTGGCTGTAGCAGTGTTTACATATAGACTACTAGCTGGCTGTAGCAGTGTTTACATATAGACTACTAGCTGGCTGTAGCAGTGTTTGCATATAGTCTACTAGCTGGCTTTAACAGTGTTTACATATACACTACTAGCAGTGTTTACTATATAGACTACTAGCTGGCTTTAGCAGTGTTTACATAGAGAGTACTAGCAGTGTTTACATATAGGCTACTAGCTGGCTGTAGCAGTGTCTACATATAGACTACTAGGAGTGTTTACATATAGACTACTAGCTGGCTGTAACAGTGTTTACATATAGACTACTAGCTGGCTGTAACAGTGTTTTCATATAGACTACTAGCTGGCTGTAACAGTGTTTACATATAGACTACTAGCTGGCTGTAGCAGTGTTTACATATAGACTACTAGCTGGCTGTAACAGTGTTTACATATAGACTACTAGCTGGCTGTAGCAGTGTCTACATATAGACTACTAGCAGTGTTTACATATAGACTACTAGCTGGCTGTAGCAGTATTTACATATAGACTACTAGCAGTGTTTACATATAGACTACTAGCTGGCTGTCGCAGTATTTACATATAGACTACTAGCAGTATTTACATATAGACTATTAGCAGTGTTCACATATAGACTACTAGCTGGCTGTAGCAGTGTTTACATATAGACTACTAGCTGGCTGTAGCAGTGTTTACATATACACTACTAGCTGGCTGTAACAGTGTTTACATATAGACTACTAGCTGGCTGTAGCAGTGTTTGCATTTAGACTACTAGCTGGCTGTAGCAGTGTTTACATATAGACTACTAGCTGGCTGTAGCAGTGTTTACATATAGACTACTAGCTGGCTGTAGCATTGTCTACATATAGACTACTAGCAGTGTTTACATATAGACTACTAGCTGGCTGTAGCAGTGCTTACATATAGACTACTAGCAGTGTTTACATATAGACTACTAGCTGGCTGTAGCAGTGTTTACATATAGACTACTAGCTGGCTGTAACCGTGTTTACATATAGACTACTAGCTGGTTGTAGCAGTGTTTACATATAGACTACTAGCTGGCTGTAGCAGTGTTTAAATATAGACTACTAGCTGGCTGTAGCAGTGTTTACATATAGACTACTAGCAGTGTTTACATATAGACTACTAGCTGGCTGTAGCAGTGTTTATATATAGACTACTAGCAGTGTTTACATATAGACTACTAGCTGGCTGTAGCAGTGTTTCCATATAGACTACTAGCAGTGTTTACATATAGACTACTAGCTGGCTGTAGCAGTGTTTACATATAGACTACTAGCTGGCTGTAGCAGTGTTTACATATAGACTACTAGCAGTGTTTGCATATAGACTACTAGCTGGCTGTAGCAGTGTTTACATATAGACTACTAGCTGGCTGTAGCAGTGTTTCCATATAGACTACTAGCAGTGTTTACATATAGACTACTAGCTGGCTGTAGCAGTGTTTACATATAGACTACTAGCTGGCTGTAGCAGTGTTTACATATAGACTACTAGCTGGCTGTAGCAGTGTTTACATATAGACTACTAGCAGTGTTTACATATAGACTACTTGCTGGCTGTTGCAGTGTCTACATATAGACTACTAGCAGTGTTTACATATAGACTTCTAGCTGGCTGTAGCAGTATTTACATATAGACTACTAGCAGTGTTTACATATAGACTACTAGCTGGCTGTAGCTGTGTCTACAATTAGACTTCTTGCAGTTTTTACTTATAGACTACTAGCTGGCTGTAGCAGTATTTACATATAGACTACTAGCAGTGTTTACATATAGACTACTAGCTGGCTGTAGCAGTGTTTACATATAGACTACTAGCTGGCTGTAGCAGTGTTTACATATAGACTACTAGCAGTGTTTACATATAGACTACTAGCTGGCTGTAGCAGTGTTTACATATAGACTACTAGCTGGCTGTAGCAGTGTTTCCATATAGACTACTAGCAGTGTTTACATATAGACTACTAGCTGGCTGTAGCAGTGTTTACATATAGACTACTAGCTGGCTGTAGCAGTTTTTACATATAGACTACTAGCTGGCTGTAGCAGTGTTTACATATAGACTACTAGCTGGCTGTAGCAGTGTTTACATATAGACTACTAGCTGGCTGTAGCAGTGTTTCCATATAGACTACTAGCAGTGTTTACATATAGACTACTAGCTGGCTGTAGCAGTGTTTATATATAGACTACTAGCAGTGTTTACATATAGACTACTAGCTGGCTGTAGCAGTGTTTACATATAGACTACTAGCTGGCTGTAGCAGTGTTTACATATAGACTACTAGCAGTGTTTACATATAGATTACTTGCTGGCTGTTGCAGTGTCTACATATAGACTACTAGCAGTGTTTACATATAGACTACTAGCTGGCTGTAGCAGTATTTACATATAGACTACTAGCAGTGTTTACATATAGACTACTAGCTGGCTGTAGCTGTGTCTACAATTAGACTTCTTGCAGTTTTTACTTATAGACTACTAGCTGGCTGTAGCAGTGTTTATATATAGACTACTAGCAGTGTTTACATATAGACTACTAGCTGGCTGTAGCAGTGTTTACATATAGACTACTAGCTGGCTGTAGCAGTGTTTACATATAGACTACTAGCAGTGTTTACATATAGACTACTTGCTGGCTGTTGCAGTGTCTACATATAGACTACTAGCAGTGTTTACATATAGACTACTAGCTGGCTGTAGCAGTATTTACATATAGACTACTAGCAGTGTTTACATATAGACTACTAGCTGGCTGTAGCAGTGTTTACATATAGACTACTAGCAGTGTTTACATATAGACTACTGGCTGGCTGTAACAGTGTTTACATATAGACTTCAAGCTGGTTGTTGCAGTGTTTACATATACACTAGTAGCAGTGTTTACATTTCGACTACTTGCTGGCTGTAGCAGTGTTTACATATAGACTACTAGCTGGCTGTAGCAGTGTTTACATATAGACTACTAGCTGGCTGTAGCAGTGTTTGCATATAGTCTACTAGCTGGCTTTAACAGTGTTTACATATACACTACTAGCAGTGTTTACATATAGATTACTTGCTGGCTGTTGCAGTGTCTACATATAGACTACTAGCAGTGTTTACATATAGACTACTAGCTGGCTGTAGCAGTATTTACATATAGACTACTAGCAGTGTTTACATATAGACTACTAGCTGGCTGTAGCTGTGTCTACAATTAGACTTCTTGCAGTTTTTACTTATAGACTACTAGCTGGCTGTAGCAGTGTTTATATATAGACTACTAGCAGTGTTTACATATAGACTACTAGCTGGCTGTAGCAGTGTTTACATATAGACTACTAGCTGGCTGTAGCAGTGTTTACATATAGACTACTAGCAGTGTTTACATATAGACTACTTGCTGGCTGTTGCAGTGTCTACATATAGACTACTAGCAGTGTTTACATATAGACTACTAGCTGGCTGTAGCAGTGTTTACATATAGACTACTAGCAGTGTTTACATATAGACTACTAGCTGGCTGTAGCAGTGTTTACATATAGACTACTAGCAGTGTTTACATATAGACTACTGGCTGGCTGTAACAGTGTTTACATATAGACTTCAAGCTGGTTGTTGCAGTGTTTACATATACACTAGTAGCAGTGTTTACATTTCGATTACTTGCTGGCTGTAGCAGTGTTTACATATAGACTACTAGCTGGCTGTAGCAGTGTTTACATATAGACTACTAGCTGGCTGTAGCAGTGTTTGCATATAGTCTACTAGCTGGCTTTAACAGTGTTTACATATACACTACTAGCAGTGTTTACTATATAGACTACTAGCTGGCTTTAGCAGTGTTTACATAGAGAGTACTAGCAGTGTTTACATATAGGCTACTAGCTGGCTGTAGCAGTGTCTACATATAGACTACTAGGAGTGTTTACATATAGACTACTAGCTGGCTGTAACAGTGTTTACATATAGACTACTAGCTGGCTGTAACAGTGTTTACATATAGACTACTAGCTGGCTGTAACAGTGTTTACATATAGACTACTAGCTGGCTGTAGCAGTGTTTACATATAGACTACTAGCTGGCTGTAACAGTGTTTACAGATAGACTACTAGCTGGCTGTAGCAGTGTCTACATATAGACTACTAGCAGTGTTTACATATAGACTACTAGCTGGCTGTAGCAGTATTTACATATAGACTACTAGCAGTGTTTACATATAGACTACTAGCTGGCTGTCGCAGTATTTACATATAGACTACTAGCAGTATTTACATATAGACTATTAGCAGTGTTCACATATAGACTACTAGCTGGCTGTAGCAGTGTTTACATATAGACTACTAGCTGGCTGTAGCAGTGTTTACATATACACTACTAGCTGGCTGTAACAGTGTTTACATATAGACTACTAGCTGGCTGTAGCAGTGTTTGCATTTAGACTACTAGCTGGCTGTAGCAGTGTTTACATATAGACTACTGGCTGGCTGCAGCAGTGTTTACATATAGACTACTAGCTGGCTGTAGCATTGTCTACATATAGACTACAAGCAGTGTTTACATATAGACTACTAGCTGGCTGTAGCAGTGTTTACATATAGACTACTAGCAGTGTTTACATATAGACTACTGGCTGGCTGTAGCAGTGTTTACATATAGACTACTAGCTGGCTGTAACCGTGTTTACATATAGACTACTAGCTGGTTGTAGCAGTGTTTACATATAGACTACTAGCTGGCTGTAGCAGTGTTTAAATATAGACTACTAGCTGGCTGTAGCAGTGTTTACATATAGACTACTAGCTGGCTGTAACAGTGTTTACATATAGACTACTAGCTGGCTGTAGCAGTGTTTACATATAGACTACTAGACAGTGTTTACATATAGACTACTGGCTGGCTGTAACAGTGTTTACATATAGACTTCAAGCTGGTTGTTACAGTGTTTACATATACACTAGTAGCAGTGTTTACATTTAGACTACTAGCTGGCTGTAGCAGTGTTTACATATAGACTACTAGCTGGCTGTAGCAGTGTTTACATATAGACTACTAGCTGGCTGTAGCAGTGTTTGCATATAGTCTACTAGCTGGCTTTAACAGTGTTTACATATAGAGTACTAGCAGTGTTTACATATAGGCTACTAGCTGGCTGTAGCAGTGTCTACATATAGACTACTAGGAGTGTTTACATATAGACTACTAGCTGGCTGTAACAGTGTTTACATATAGACTACTAGCTGGCTGTAACAGTGTTTACATATAGACTACTAGCTGGCTGTAACAGTGTTTACATATAGACTACTAGCTGGCTGTAACAGTGTTTACATATAGACTACTAGCTGGCTGTAGCAGTGTTTACATATAGACTACTAGCTGGCTGTAACAGTGTTTACATATAGACTACTAGCTGGCTGTAGCAGTGTCTACATATAGACTACTAGCAGTGTTTACATATAGACTACTAGCTGGCTGTAGCAGTATTTACATATAGACTACTAGCAGTGTTTACATATAGACTACTAGCTGGCTGTCGCAGTATTTACATATAGACTACTAGCAGTATTTACATATAGACTATTAGCAGTGTTTACATATAGACTACTAGCTGGCTGTAGCAGTGTTTACATATAGACTACTAGCTGGCTGTAGCAGTGTTTACATATAGACTACAAGCAGTGTTTACATATAGACTACGGTAGCAGTGTTTACATATAGACTATTAGCAGTGTTTACATATAGACTACTAGCTGGCTGTAGCAGTGTTTACATATAGACTACTAGCTGGCTGTAGCAGTGTTTACATATAGACTACAAGCAGTGTTTACATATAGACTACTAGCTGGCTGTAGCAGTGTTTACATATAGACTACTAGCTGGCTGTAGCAGTGTTTACATATAGACTACTAGCTGGCTGTAGCAGTGTTTACATATAGACTACTAGCTGGCTGTAGCAGTGTTTACATATAGACTACTAGCAGTGTTTACATATAGACTACTTGCTGGCTGTTGCAGTGTCTACATATAGACTACTAGCAGTGTTTACATATAGACTTCTAGCTGGCTGTAGCAGTATTTACATATAGACTACTAGCAGTGTTTACATATAGACTACTAGCTGGCTGTAGCTGTGTCTACAATTAGACTTCTTGCAGTTTTTACTTATAGACTACTAGCTGGCTGTAGCAGTATTTACATATAGACTACTAGCAGTGTTTACATATAGACTACTAGCTGGCTGTAGCAGTGTTTACATATAGACTACTAGCTGGCTGTAGCAGTGTTTACATATAGACTACTAGCAGTGTTTACATATAGACTACTAGCTGGCTGTAGCAGTGTTTACATATAGACTACTAGCTGGCTGTAGCAGTGTTTACATATAGACTACTAGCAGTGTTTAAATATAGACTACTAGCTGGCTGTAGCAGTGTTTACATATAGACTACTAGCTGGCTGTAGCAGTGTTTACATATAGACTACTAGCTGGCTGTAGCAGTGTTTACATATAGACTACTAGCTGGCTGTAGCAGTGTTTACATATAGACTACTAGCTGGCTGTAGCAGTGTTTACATATAGACTACTAGCAGTGTTTACATATAGACTACTAGCTGGCTGTAGCAGTGTTTATATATAGACTACTAGCAGTGTTTACATATAGACTACTAGCTGGCTGTAGCAGTGTTTACATATAGACTACTAGCTGGCTGTAGCAGTGTTTACATATAGACTACTAGCAGTGTTTACATATAGACTACTTGCTGGCTGTTGCAGTGTCTACATATAGACTACTAGCAGTGTTTACATATAGACTACTAGCTGGCTGTAGCAGTATTTACATATAGACTACTAGCAGTGTTTACATATAGACTACTAGCTGGCTGTAGCTGTGTCTACAATATAGACTACTAGCAGTTTTTACATATAGACTAGTAGCTGGCTGTAGCAGTGTTTACATATAGACTACTAGCTGGTTGTAGCAGTGTTTACATATAGACTACTAGCAGTGTTTGCATATAGACTACTAGCTGGCTGTAGCAGTGTTTACATATAGACTACTAGCTGGCTGTAGCAGTGTTTACATATAGACTACTAGGGCTGTAGCAGTGTTTGCATATAGTCTACTAGCTGGCTTTAACAGTGTTACATATAACTACTAGCAGTGTTTACTATATAGACTACTAGCTGGCTTTAGCAGTGTTTACATAGAGAGTACTAGCAGTGTTTACATATAGACTACTAGCTGGCTGTAGCAGTGTTTACAAATAGACTACTAGCGGGAGTGTTTACATATAGACTACTAGCTGGCTGTAGCAGTGTTTACATATAGACTACTAGCGGCGTAACAGTGTTTACATATAGACTACTAGCTGGCTGTAGCAGTGTCTACATATAGACTACTAGTGAGTGTTTACATATAGACTACTAGCTGGCTGTAGCAGTATTTACATATAGACTACTAGCAGTGTTTACATATAGACTACTAGCTGGCTGTAGCTGTGTCTACAATTAGACTTCTTGCAGTTTTTACTTATAGACTACTAGCTGGCTGTAGCAGTTTTTACATATACACTACTAGCTGTGTAGCACTGTCTACATATAGACTACTAGCAGTGTTTACAAAGACTACTAGCAGTGTTTACATATAGACTACTAACTGGCTGTAGCAGTATTTACATATAGACTACTAGCAGTGTTTACATATAGACTACTAGCAGTGTTTACATATAGACTACTAGCAGTGTTTACATATAGACTACTTGCTGGCTGTAGCAGTGTTTACATATAGACTACTAGCAGTGTTTACATATAGACTACTAGCTGGCTGTAGCAGTGTTTACATATAGACTACTAGCTGGCTGTAGCAGTGTTTACATATAGACTACTAGCAGTGTTTACATATAGACTACTAGCTGGCTGTAGAAGTGTTTACATATAGACTACTAGCTGGCTGTAGCAGTGTTTCCATATAGACTACTAGCAGTGTTTACATATAGACTACTAGCTGGCTGTAGCAGTGTTTACATATAAACTACTAGCAGTGTTTACATATAGACTACTAGCTGGCTGTAGCAGTATTTACATATAGACTACTAGCTGGCTGTAGCAGTGTTTACATATAGACTACTAGCTGGCTGTAGCAGTGTTTACATATAGACTACTAGCAGTGTTTACATATAGACTACTAGCTGGCTGTAGCAGTGTTTACATATAGACTACTAGCTGGCTGTAGCAGTGTTTACATATAGACTACTAGCAGTGTTTGCATATAGACTACTAGCTGGCTGTAGCAGTGTTTACATATAGACTACTAGCTGGCTGTAGCAGTGTTTCCATATAGACTACTAGCAGTGTTTACATATAGACTACTAGCTGGCTGTAGCAGTGTTTACATATAGACTACTAGCTGGCTGTAGCAGTGTTTACATATAGACTACTAGCTGGCTGTAGCAGTGTTTACATATAGACTACTAGCAGTGTTTACATATAGACTACTTGCTGGCTGTTGCAGTGTCTACATATAGACTACTAGCAGTGTTTACATATAGACTACTAGCTGGCTGTAGCAGTGTCTACATATAGACTACTAGCAGTGTTTACATATAGACTACTAGCTGGCTGTAGCTGTGTCTACAATTAGACTTCTTGCAGTTTTTGCTTATAGACTACTAGCTGGCTGTAGCAGTGTTTATATATAGACTACTAGCAGTGTTTACATATAGACTACTAGCTGGCTGTAGCAGTGTTTACATATAGACTACTAGCTGGCTGTAGCAGTGTTTACATATAGACTACTAGCAGTGTTTACATATAGACTACTTGCTGGCTGTTGCAGTGTCTACATATAGACTACTAGCAGTGTTTACATATAGACTACTAGCTGGCTGTAGCAGTATTTACATATAGACTACTAGCAGTGTTTACATATAGACTACTAGCTGGCTGTAGCAGTGTTTATATATAGACTACTAGCAGTGTTTACATATAGACTACTAGCTGGCTGTAGCAGTGTTTACATATAGACTACTAGCTGGCTGTAGCAGTGTTTACATATAGACTACTAGCAGTGTTTACATATAGACTACTTGCTGGCTGTTGCAGTGTCTACATATAGACTACTAGCAGTGTTTACATATAGACTACTAGCTGGCTGTAGCAGTATTTACATATAGACTACTAGCAGTGTTTACATATAGACTACTAGCTGGCTGTAGCAGTGTTTACATATAGACTACTAGCAGTGTTTACATATAGACTACTGGCTGGCTGTAACAGTGTTTACATATAGACTTCAAGCTGGTTGTTGCAGTGTTTACATATACACTAGTAGCAGTGTTTACATTTCGACTACTTGCTGGCTGTAGCAGTGTTTACATATAGACTACTAGCTGGCTGTAGCAGTGTTTACATATAGACTACTAGCTGGCTGTAGCAGTGTTTGCATATAGTCTACTAGCTGGCTTTAACAGTGTTTACATATACACTACTAGCAGTGTTTACTATATAGACTACTAGCTGGCTTTAGCAGTGTTTACATAGAGAGTACTAGCAGTGTTTACATATAGGCTACTAGCTGGCTGTAGCAGTGTCTACAAATAGACTACTAGGAGTGTTTACATATAGACTACTAGCTGGCTGTAACAGTGTTTACATATAGACTACTAGCTGGCTGTAACAGTGTTTTCATATAGACTACTAGCTGGCTGTAACAGTGTTTACATATAGACTACTAGCTGGCTGTAGCAGTGTTTACATATAGACTACTAGCTGGCTGTAACAGTGTTTACATATAGACTACTAGCTGGCTGTAGCAGTGTCTACATATAGACTACTAGCAGTGTTTACATATAGACTACTAGCTGGCTGTAGCAGTATTTACATATAGACTACTAGCAGTGTTTACATATAGACTACTAGCTGGCTGTCGCAGTATTTACATATAGACTACTAGCAGTATTTACATATAGACTATTAGCAGTGTTCACATATAGACTACTAGCTGGCTGTAGCAGTGTTTACATATAGACTACTAGCTGGCTGTAGCAGTGTTTACATATACACTACTAGCTGGCTGTAACAGTGTTTACATATAGACTACTAGCTGGCTGTAGCAGTGTTTGCATTTAGACTACTAGCTGGCTGTAGCAGTGTTTACATATAGACTACTGGCTGGCTGCAACAGTGTTTACATATAGACTACTAGCTGGCTGTAGCATTGTCTACCTATAGACTACTAGCAGTGTTTACATATAGACTACTAGCTGGCTGTAGCAGTGCTTACATATAGACTACTAGCAGTGTTTACATATAGACTACTAGCTGGCTGTAGCAGTGTTTACATATAGAGTACTAGCTGGCTGTAACCGTGTTTACATATAGACTACTAGCTGGTTGTAGCAGTGTTTACATATAGACTACTAGCTGGCTGTAGCAGTGTTTAAATATAGACTACTAGCTGGCTGTAGCAGTGTTTACATATAGACTACTAGCTGGCTGTAACAGTGTTTACATATAGACTACTAGCTGGCTGTAGCAGTGTTTACATATAGACTACTAGCAGTGTTTACATATAGACTACTGGCTGGCTGTAACAGTGTTTACATATAGACTTCAAGCTGGTTGTTACAGTGTTTACATATACACTAGTAGCAGTGTTTACATTTCGACTACTTGCTGGCTGTAGCAGTGTTTACATATAGACTACTAGCTGGCTGTAGCAGTGTTTACATATAGACTACTAGCTGGCTGTAGCAGTGTTTGCATATAGTCTACTAGCTGGCTTTAACAGTGTTTACATATACACTACTAGCAGTGTTTATATATAGACTACTAGCTGGCTTTAGCAGTGTTTACATATAGAGTACTAGCAGTGTTTACATATAGGCTACTAGCTGGCTGTAGCAGTGTCTACATATAGACTACTAGGAGTGTTTACATATAGACTACTAGCTGGCTGTAACAGTGTTTACATATAGACTACTAGCTGGCTGTAACAGTGTTTACATATAGACTACTAGCTGGCTGTAACAGTGTTTACATATAGACTACTGGCTGGCTGTAACAGTGTTTACATATTGACTTCAAGCTGGTTGTTACAGTGTTTACATATACACTAGTAGCAGTGTTTACATTTCGACTACTTGCTGGCTGTAGCAGTGTTTACATATAGACTACTAGCTGGCTGTAGCAGTGTTTACATATAGACTACTAGCTGGCTGTAGCAGTGTTTGCATATAGTCTACTAGCTGGCTTTAACAGTGTTTACATATACACTACTAGCAGTGTTTATATATAGACTACTAGCTGGCTTTAGCAGTGTTTACATATAGAGTACTAGCAGTGTTTACATATAGGCTACTAGCTGGCTGTAGCAGTGTCTACATATAGACTACTAGGAGTGTTTACATATAGACTACTAGCTGGCTGTAACAGTGTTTACATATAGACTACTAGCTGGCTGTAACAGTGTTTACATATAGACTACTAGCTGGCTGTAACAGTGTTTTCATATAGACTACTAGCTGGCTGTAACAGTGTTTACATATAGACTACTAGCTGGCTGTAGCAGTGTTTACATATAGACTACTAGCTGGCTGTAACAGTGTTTACATATAGACTACTAGCTGGCTGTAGCAGTGTCTACATATAGACTACTAGCAGTGTTTACATATAGACTACTAGCTTGCTGTAGCAGTATTTACATATAGACTACTAGCAGTGTTTACATATAGACTACTAGCTGGCTGTCGCAGTATTTACATATAGACTACTAGCAGTATTTACATATAGACTATTAGCAGTGTTCACATATAGACTACTAGCTGGCTGTAGCAGTGTTTACATATAGACTACTAGCTGGCTGTAGCAGTGTTTACATATAGACTACAAGCAGTGTTTACATATAGACTACTAGCAGTATTTACATATAGACTATTAGCAGTGTTCACATATAGACTACTAGCTGGCTGTAGCAGTGTTTACATATAGACTACTAGCTGGCTGTAGCAGTGTTTACATATAGACTACAAGCAGTGTTTACATATAGACTACTAGCTGGCTGTAGCAGTGTTTACATATAGACTACTAGCTGGCTGTAGCAGTGTTTACATATAGACTACTAGCTGGCTGTAGCAGTGTTTACATATAGACTACTAGCTGGCTGTAGCAGTGTTTACATATAGACTACTAGCAGTGTTTACATATAGACTACTTGCTGGCTGTTGCAGTGTCTACATATAGACTACTAGCAGTGTTTACATATAGACTACTTGCTGGCTGTTGCAGTGTCTACATATAGACTACTAGCAGTGTTTACATATAGACTACTAGCTGGCTGTAGCAGTGTTTACATATAGACTACTAGCTGGCTGTAGCAGTGTTTACATATAGACTACTAGCAGTGTTTACATATAGACTACTAGCTGGCTGTAGCAGTGTTTACATATAGACTACTAGCTGGCTGTAGCAGTGTTTACATATAGACTACTAGCTGGCTGTAGCAGTGTTTACATATAGACTACTAGCAGTGTTTACATATAGACTACTTGCTGGCTGTTGCAGTGTCTACATATAGACTACTAGCAGTGTTTACATATAGACTTCTAGCTGGCTGTAGCAGTATTTACATATAGACTACTAGCAGTGTTTACATATAGACTACTAGCTGGCTGTAGCTGTGTCTACAATTAGACTTCTTGCAGTTTTTGCTTATAGACTACTAGCTGGCTGTAGCAGTGTTTATATATAGACTACTAGCAGTGTTTACATATAGACTACTAGCTGGCTGTAGCAGTGTTTACATATAGACTACTAGCTGGCTGTAGCAGTGTTTACATATAGACTACTAGCAGTGTTTACATATAGACTACTTGCTGGCTGTTGCAGTGTCTACATATAGACTACTAGCAGTGTTTACATATAGACTACTAGCTGGCTGTAGCAGTGTTTACATATAGACTACTAGCTGGCTGTAGCAGTGTTTGCATATAGTCTACTAGCTGGCTTTAACAGTGTTTACATATACACTACTAGCAGTGTTTATATATAGACTACTAGCTGGCTTTAGCAGTGTTTACATATAGAGTACTAGCAGTGTTTACATATAGGCTACTAGCTGGCTGTAGCAGTGTCTACATATAGACTACTAGGAGTGTTTACATATAGACTACTAGCTGGCTGTAACAGTGTTTACATATAGACTACTAGCTGGCTGTAACAGTGTTTACATATAGACTACTAGCTGGCTGTAACAGTGTTTTCATATAGACTACTAGCTGGCTGTAACAGTGTTTACATATAGACTACTAGCTGGCTGTAGCAGTGTTTACATATAGACTACTAGCTGGCTGTAACAGTGTTTACATATAGACTACTAGCTGGCTGTAGCAGTGTCTACATATAGACTACTAGCAGTGTTTACATATAGACTACTAGCTGGCTGTAGCAGTGTTTACATATAGACTACTAGCAGTGTTTACATATAGACTACTAGCTGGCTGTGCAGTGTTTACATATAGACTACTAGCAGTATTTACATATAGACTATTAGCAGTGTTCACATATAGACTACTAGCTGGCTGTAGCAGTGTTTACATATAGACTACTAGCTGGCTGTAGCAGTGTTTACATATAGACTACAAGCAGTGTTTACATATAGACTACTAGCAGTATTTACATATAGACTATTAGCAGTGTTTACATATAGACTACTAGCTGGCTGTAGCAGTGTTTACATATAGACTACTAGCTGGCTGTAGCAGTGTTTACATATAGACTACAAGCAGTGTTTACATATAGACTACTAGCTGGCTGTAGCAGTGTTTACATATAGACTACTAGCTGGCTGTAGCAGTGTTTACATATAGACTACTAGCTGGCTGTAGCAGTGTTTACATATAGACTACTAGCTGGCTGTAGCAGTGTTTACATATAGACTACTAGCAGTGTTTACATATAGACTACTTGCTGGCTGTTGCAGTGTCTACATATAGACTACTAGCAGTGTTTACATATAGACTACTTGCTGGCTGTTGCAGTGTCTACATATAGACTACTAGCAGTGTTTACATATAGACTACTAGCTGGCTGTAGCAGTGTTTACATATAGACTACTAGCTGGCTGTAGCAGTGTTTCCATATAGACTACTAGCAGTGTTTACATATAGACTACTAGCTGGCTGTAGCAGTGTTTACATATAGACTACTAGCTGGCTGTAGCAGTGTTTACATATAGACTACTAGCTGGCTGTAGCAGTGTTTACATATAGACTACTAGCAGTGTTTACATATAGACTACTTGCTGGCTGTTGCAGTGTCTACATATAGACTACTAGCAGTGTTTACATATAGACTTCTAGCTGGCTGTAGCAGTATTTACATATAGACTACTAGCAGTGTTTACATATAGACTACTAGCTGGCTGTAGCTGTGTCTACAATTAGACTTCTTGCAGTTTTTGCTTATAGACTACTAGCTGGCTGTAGCAGTGTTTATATATAGACTACTAGCAGTGTTTACATATAGACTACTAGCTGGCTGTAGCAGTGTTTACATATAGACTACTAGCTGGCTGTAGCAGTGTTTACATATAGACTACTAGCAGTGTTTACATATAGACTACTTGCTGGCTGTTGCAGTGTCTACATATAGACTACTAGCAGTGTTTACATATAGACTACTAGCTGGCTGTAGCAGTATTTACATATAGACTACTAGCAGTGTTTACATATAGACTACTAGCTGGCTGTAGCAGTGTTTACATATAGACTACTAGCAGTGTTTACATATAGACTACTAGCTGGCTGTAGCAGTGTTTACATATAGACTACTAGCTGGCTGTAGCAGTGTTTACATATAGACTACTAGCAGTGTTTACATATAGACTACTTGCTGGCTGTTGCAGTGTCTACATATAGACTACTAGCAGTGTTTACATATAGACTACTAGCTGGCTGTAGCAGTGTTTACATATAGACTACTAGCAGTGTTTACATATAGACTACTAGCTGGCTGTAGCAGTGTTTACATATAGACTACTAGCAGTGTTTACATATAGACTACTGGCTGGCTGTAACAGTGTTTACATATAGACTTCAAGCTGGTTGTTGCAGTGTTTACATATACACTAGTAGCAGTGTTTACATTTCGACTACTTGCTGGCTGTAGCAGTGTTTACATATAGACTACTAGCTGGCTGTAGCAGTGTTTACATATAGACTACTAGCTGGCTGTAGCAGTGTTTGCATATAGTCTACTAGCTGGCTTTAACAGTGTTTACATATACACTACTAGCAGTGTTTACTATATAGACTACTAGCTGGCTTTAGCAGTGTTTACATAGAGAGTACTAGCAGTGTTTACATATAGGCTACTAGCTGGCTGTAGCAGTGTCTACAAATAGACTACTAGGAGTGTTTACATATAGACTACTAGCTGGCTGTAACAGTGTTTACATATAGACTACTAGCTGGCTGTAACAGTGTTTTCATATAGACTACTAGCTGGCTGTAACAGTGTTTACATATAGACTACTAGCTGGCTGTAGCAGTGTTTACATATAGACTACTAGCTGGCTGTAACAGTGTTTACATATAGACTACTAGCTGGCTGTAGCAGTGTCTACATATAGACTACTAGCAGTGTTTACATATAGACTACTAGCTGGCTGTAGCAGTATTTACATATAGACTACTAGCAGTGTTTACATATAGACTACTAGCTGGCTGTCGCAGTATTTACATATAGACTACTAGCAGTATTTACATATAGACTATTAGCAGTGTTCACATATAGACTACTAGCTGGCTGTAGCAGTGTTTACATATAGACTACTAGCTGGCTGTAGCAGTGTTTACATATACACTACTAGCTGGCTGTAACAGTGTTTACATATAGACTACTAGCTGGCTGTAGCAGTGTTTGCATTTAGACTACTAGCTGGCTGTAGCAGTGTTTACATATAGACTACTGGCTGGCTGCAACAGTGTTTACATATAGACTACTAGCTGGCTGTAGCATTGTCTACCTTTAGACTACTAGCAGTGTTTACATATAGACTACTAGCTGGCTGTAGCAGTGCTTACATATAGACTACTAGCAGTGTTTACATATAGACTACTAGCTGGCTGTAGCAGTGTTTACATATAGACTACTAGCTGGCTGTAACCGTGTTTACATATAGACTACTAGCTGGTTGTAGCAGTGTTTACATATAGACTACTAGCTGGCTGTAGCAGTGTTTAAATATAGACTACTAGCTGGCTGTAGCAGTGTTTACATATAGACTACTAGCTGGCTGTAACAGTGTTTACATATAGACTACTAGCTGGCTGTAGCAGTGTTTACATATAGACTACTAGCAGTGTTTACATATAGACTACTGGCTGGCTGTAACAGTGTTTACATATAGACTTCAAGCTGGTTGTTACAGTGTTTACATATACACTAGTAGCAGTGTTTACATTTCGACTACTTGCTGGCTGTAGCAGTGTTTACATATAGACTACTAGCTGGCTGTAGCAGTGTTTACATATAGACTACTAGCTGGCTGTAGCAGTGTTTGCATATAGTCTACTAGCTGGCTTTAACAGTGTTTACATATACACTACTAGCAGTGTTTATATATAGACTACTAGCTGGCTTTAGCAGTGTTTACATATAGAGTACTAGCAGTGTTTACATATAGGCTACTAGCTGGCTGTAGCAGTGTCTACATATAGACTACTAGGAGTGTTTACATATAG
>NW_025547338.1:0-27500 GCF_905237065.1 Salmo salar
TTCTCTCTTCTCTCTCTCTCTCACCCCCCCCCCCCCCCCCCCCCCCCCTCCCCTCTCTCTCTCTCACCCCCCCCCCCCCCCCCCCCCCCCCTCCCTCCCTCTCTCTCTCCCTTCTCTCCCCCCTCTCTCTCTCTCTCTCTCATCTCTCTCTCCCTCTCTATTCTCCCTCTCTCTCTCTCTCTCCCCCTCCCTCACCCCCCCTCCCCCCCTCCCTCCCTCTCTCCCCCTCTCTCTCTCTCTCTCCCCCCTCTCTCCCCCTCACTCCTGGCGTGTTCCTCCTGCAGCTGCTTCCTCCTCTCTTCTGAATGTAGTCATGGAGGTCCATGGGGTGAACTGGCCTAACCTGAACCAATTCCTGATCCATCTCAAACCAGTCCAGCAGGGCCACCGCAGCACGGGGAGGGACAACCCTACCCATACCCTCACCCATAACCTCCCCCCCAGTAGCCTTCTACCCCCTACCTCCCACCATCCTCAGCAATACCACCTCCAAGGAAACTCCACCTGCTGTCCATTCTGAGTCTGAAATTAGGATCCAAATACAGATGAAAGATTATTATATTACTATAGATTACTATAGACTACTATAGATTACTATAGACTACTACAGAAATAGACTACTATAGATTACTATAGATTACTATATATACTACTATAGATTACTATAGACTACTACAGACTACTATAGACTACTATAGATTACTATAGATTGCTTATAGACTACTACAGACTACTATAGATTACTATAGATTACTTATATACTACTATAGATTACTATAGACTACTACAGACTACTATAGATTACTATAGATTACTATATACTACTACTATAGATTACTATAGACTACTACAGACTACTATAGACTAATATAGATTACTATAGACTACTATAAATATTATAGATTACTATATACTACTATAGATTACTATAGACTACTATAGACTACTACAGATTACAATATAGATTACTATAGATTACTATATACTACTATAGATTACTATAGACTACTAAGGAGACTACTATAGACTACATAGATTATATAGATTACTATAGACTACTACAGACCATTATAGACTACTATAGATTACTATAGATTACATATACTACTATAGATTACTATAGACTACTACAGACTACTATAGATTACTATAGATTACCATATACTAATATAGATTACTATAGACTACTACAGACTACTTATAGACCACTATAGATTACTATAGATTACTATATACTACTATAGATTACTATAGACTACTACAGACTACTATAGATTACTATGGATTACTATATACTACTATAGATTACTATAGACTACTACAGACTACTAAGTGGACAATATAGACATTACAATTATATACACTACTATAGATTACTATAGACGCTTACAAACAGATTATTATATATATAGATTAATATAGACTATATAGATTACTATAGACTACCATAGATTTACTACAGACTACTACAGACTACTATAGACTACTATAGATTACTATAGATTACTATAGACTACTACAGACTACTATAGACTACTATAGATTACTATAGATTACTATAGACTACTACAGACTATATGATACTATAGATTATATAGATTATATATACTACTATAGATTACTATAGACTACTACAGACTACTATAGGATTACTATAGATCCATATACCTACTATAGATTACTATAGACTATATGACTACTATAGACTACTATAGATTACTATAGATTACTATATACTATATAGATTACTATAGATTACTATAGATTACTACAGATTATTATATTACTTAGATTAATATAGACTACTATAGATTACTATAGACTACTATAGATTACTTATACTACTATAGATTACTATATACTACTACATGACTACTACATACTATACAGATCACTACAGATTTATTATAGATTACTACATACTATATGGGACTATATAGATTACTACAGATTATTATATTACTATAGATTACTACAGATTATTATAGACTACTATAGATTACTATATACTACTATAGATTACTATATACTACTACAGACTACTACATAATTACTACAGACCACTGATATATAGATTACTAATACCATTTATAGACTACTATAGATTACTACAGATTATTATATTACTATAGATTACTACAGAAAATTAAGACTATACAGACTAATATAGATTATGGTGACTACTATAGATTACTATAGACTATCATAGATTACTACAGACTACAGATTACTATAGATTATATGTTGAAGAGACTACTATAGATTACTACAGAATACTATAGATTAATAAATATATAAATATGGATTACCATGGATTACTACAGACTACTATAGAATATATGTAATACAGATACATGAGATTACTATAGACCACTATAGATTACTACAGACCACTATAGATTACTATAGATTACTATAGATTACTATAGATTACTATAGATTACTACAGACTACTATAGATTACTATAGATTACTATAGATTACTATAGATTACTTGTAGATTACTAATTATATTATTACAGATTAATAGATTAATACAGATTATTATAGACTACTATAGACTATATAGATTACTACAGATTATTATAGACTACTATAGACTACTATATACTACTATAGATTAAAACAGAAATTACTACAGACCACTATAGATTACTACAGACTACTAGATTACTATAGACCACTATAGACTACTAAAGACCACTATAGATTACTATATACTACTAAGTATCTACTACAGACTACTACAAACTGAATCAGACCAATACATACTACTTTAGACTACTACAGACTACTATTAACTACCACAGACCAACATAGACTACTACAGACTACTACAAGCCGAAAAGACCAATACAACACTGCAAACTAATATAAACTACTACAGAATACTACAGACTACTTTTAGACAACCACAGACTACTTTAGACAACTACAGACTACTATTGACTACTGGACAGACTACATAGACTACTGGCAAACTACTACAGACTACTATAGACTACTACAAACTACTATATACTACTGCAGACTACCACAAACTGCTATGACTGCTGCAGATGATGACAGACTACTAGAGACACTATATACTACAAAGAGACTGCAGTATAGACTACTACAAACTAAATTGAAACTACCACAGACTACTATAGACTACTACAGACCGAATCAGACTACTGTCAGATTACTACAGACTACTTACGACCATTACTTCAAACTACTATAGACTACTACAGACCGAATCAGACTACCACAGATTACTACAGACTACTATAGACTACTTCAAACTACTATAACTACAGACCCAATCAGACTACAATAGACACACATATTACCACAGACTACTATAGACTACTTCAAACTATCATGGACTACTACAAACAAGAATCAGACTCACTACAGACTACTACAAACCACTATAGATTTCCACAGATGAACCACAGACTACCATAGACCAACCACAGACTACTGCAAACTGAATTAAACTACTACAGACTACTGCAAACTACATAGACTACTACAGGGCAGATTACAATAGATTAGAATAGATTACTAGAAACAGACTACTGTTGGCACCTACCATATACTACCACAGACTACTATATACTACCGAGACTACTATATACTACTACAGACTACTATACTACTACAGAACTACTATATACTACTGTGCAGACTAATACTACTGCAGACTACTATATACTACTACAGAATACTATATACTACACTACAGACTACTACATACTACCAGACTAGTATAGATTACTACAAAGATTACTACAGACTACTATAGACTAATACAGACTACACAGACTACTTAGACTAATACAGATTACTACAGAATACTACAGACTAATACAGACTACTATAGACTAATATTGGACTACCACAGACTACTATAGATTACTACAGACTACTATAGATTACTACAGACTACAACAGATTACTACAGACAACAAACAGACTACTACAGACTATAGACTACTAGACTACTTGATACTAATACAGACTTAATCAGACTCATAGGACTACTTCATTACTATATACCACTGTAGACTACTACAGATCACAAAGAACTGCTACAGACTACTAATACTCAAGGAGACTACTATAGACTACTACAAACAAAATAAGACTACTAGAGACTACTATAGACTACTTCAAACTACTATAGACTACTACAAACAGAATCAGACTACTACAGGACTACTATAAGACTGACTACAAACTACAAGCAGACTACTACAGACTACTACAGACTACTAAGCAAACAGAATCAGACTACTACAAAACTATAGATTACTACAGACTACTACAGACTACTACAAACTACTACAGATTACCACAGACTACTATAGACTACTTATAGACTACTACAGACTACTACAGACTACTACAAACAGAATCAGACCACTACAAACTACTATAGACTACTACAGCCTGAATCTACAAACTACCACAGATTACCAGGAGACTACTATAGACTACTTCAAACTACTATAGACTACAGATTACTACAGATGACCAGACTAAAGACCAACTACTGAACTACAAACTGAATTAGACTACTACAGACTACTAGAAACTACGTTATAGACTGTTAAAACTGAATCAGACTACTATAGACTACTACAGACTAATAATACTACTATGGACTACTATAGAACTACTATAGGGATTACTACAGACTACTATAGACTGCCCATACTACTATAGACTACTATAGACTACAATAGATTACTATAGACTACTATAGGACTACTACATACTACGCGCTACCACTATAGACTTTCACAATAGATTACTACAGACTACTATAGACTATTACAAACTGAATCAGACTACTATAGGACTACAATAGATTACTGACTACTATAGACTACAATAATGTTTGATACACTAATACTACAGACTTTTACTATAGACTACTACACTATAGACTACTACAGACTACTATAGACTAATACAGCCTGGAATCAGACTACTATAGACTATTTACAGATTACCACAGACTAATATAGACTACTACATACTATAGACTACCATAACTGCCAATAGATTAGCTACAGACTACTAGACTATTACAAACTGAATCAGACACTACCAGACTACTACATACTACTATAGACTACTACAGACTACTATAGACTTACAATAGATTACCACAGACTACTAATACTACTATAGACTACTACATACTATAGACTACTATAGACTACTACAGACTACAATATATTACAATAGATTACTACAGACTCTAATACTACTCTATCCTATATACTACTTATAGACTACTATAGACTACAATGATTACTACAGACTACTAATACTACTATAGACACTACATACTACTACAGACTACTATAGACTACTATAGAACTACAGACTACTATAGATTACATAACTACTATAAGATTACTATAGACTACTATAGACTCAACAGACTACTATATACTACTATAGACTACAATAGATTACAATAGATTACTACAGACTACTTAATACGTAATATATACCACTATACTATAGCTGACTATAGACTTCTATGAGATTACTACAGACTACTAATACTACTATAGACTACTACATACTACTATAGACTACTATAGACTGCCACAGACTACCACAGACTACTATAGACTACTATAAATTACTATAAACTCCTATATACTACTATATACTACTATATACTACTATAGACTACTATAGACACAATAGATTACTACAGACTACTAATACTACTATGACTACTACATACTATTATAGACTACTACAGACTACTATAGATAACCACAGACTACCACAGGTATGATAACTTCGCAACGTAACGTAACTCACCACAGGTATCGTAACACTTTGGCCAAGGGACACGTTTTATAGCCACCTACAGAGAAAAACACACACACACACACACACACACACACACACACACACACACACACACACACACACACACACACACACACACACACAAACATTGACAAATAATACTGCAATTCCAATGGACAAACACAAGTGTGTGTGTGTGTGTGTGTGTGTTTCATTAAATGCTTCTCACAGGTAGGTTGTCTTCTCTGCGGTAACCAGCGTAGACGGTTCCGTGCTCCGTCTTCCTGAGACAACCCAACTCTACAACCTCTCTGCGACTGGATCCGAGTTGGTTCTCTATTAAGTTGACATTGTGGGGGCTGTAACGCGTTGACCTGCGTGGTGCGGACATGTCGGAGGAGCCAAATATATTCTCTAAAGACAGAACCCCTCCTCCTCCCTCTTCCTTCTGACTCCTCCCTTTCCTCTTCCTCTCTCCTCTTCCTCCCGTACTCCCTCGGAGCTCTTCCTGTTCCTCCGCCTCCTCCCCTCTCTGCTCTCTCATCCCTCAGGGTGAGTCTGCCGGAGAATCCCTCGTTCGCCCCTCCCTCATTGGCCAGAGGGCTGGTGGTGGGTGTTTGAGAGGGGTAATTAAAGATGCAGTCCGGGGATCTTAAGGACTTCCGTAACATATTGTACGTATATTAGAATTTGTAACGTATCCATATATAAGAATTGCACAAAAAAACAATTATAATTGCAGGACGTGTACTATTTTTCGTTACGGATTACGTAGTGCACAATTTTCGGTAACCCAGTTTTGCCTCGTGGGCACTACTTTCAAACATACTATCTGAAATTATACAAAAGTTCTGGAGCATCACTTTAAGTACTAAAACCTGTTTTGGATAAGGGGTGGTATTTTCAACGTCCGGATGAAAAGTGTGCCCAAAGTAAACTGCCTGCTACTCAGGCCCAGAAGCCAGGATATGCATATAATTGGTAGATTTGGATAGAAAACACTCTTAAGTTTCTAAAACTGTTAATTATGTCTGTGAGTATAACAGAACTTATTTGGCAGGCGAAAAAAAACCATACCAGGAATATTTTTTGTTGTTGTTGAGGTGACTCTGTTTTCCCGTTAATTTTCTATGGGGAACCTAGATTTCTTTGGGACTTGGTTGCAGTTTCTATCGCTTCCACTAGATGTCAACAGTCTTTAGAAATTGGTTGAATGTTTTCTTTAGAGAAATGAAGAAGTACGGCTTTTTCAGAACGAGGGTCAGCTGAGTGGACTTCTACTGTTTTGATCTCAGGTAAAACTCCAGGTCACCTTGTTGGTTTATCCGGTATTGAACACAGTTTATCCGTGTTAAATTTGATTCGATTATTTACGTTTTAAAATACCTAAAGTTGGATTAGGAAAGTTGTTTGAAATGTTTTGGACAACGTTAACAGTAATTTATTAGATAATTTGTAGGTCATGTTGCTGGCAAGTTGGAACCGGTGTTTTTCTGAATCAATGCGCCAAATAAATGGACACTTTTGGAGATATAACGATGGAATTAATCGAACAAAAAAGGACCATTTGTGATGTTTCTGGGACATATTGGAGTGCCAACAGAAGAAGATCTTTAAAAAGTAAGGCATGAATTATAGTCGTTATTTCTGAGTTTTGTGTCGGCCTGGCCGGGTTGAAAATGTGATTGTCGTGTGCTTGTTTGATGGGGGCTGTCCTCAGATAATAGCATGGTTTGCTTTCGCCGTAAAGCCTTTTTGAAATCTGACAGTGGTGGCTGGATTAACAAGAAGTTAAGCTTTAATTTGGTGTATTGCACTTGTGAATGTATGAAAGGACATAACCCCCCCCCAACAACAGAATGGTGTGGACATACCCTTAACAACAAGGAATGAGTGTGGACACACCCCCACCCCCAACAACAACAGAAAGGTGTGGACATACCGCCTCAACAACAGAACGGTGTAGACATACCCCCCACCCAACAACAGAATGGTGTGGTACATACCCCCCCAACAACAGAATAGTTATGGACATACCCCAAACAATACAGAATGGTGTGGACATACCCCCCCACCCCAACAACAGAATGGTGTGGACATACCCCCACCCCCCAGCAACTACAGAATGGTGTGGGACATACCCCCCAGCAACAACAGAATGGTGTGGACATACCACCACCCAACAACAGAATGGTGTTACTATATGTAATTCTATGAGTAATTCTATGAGTAATTCTATGAGTAATTCTATATGTAATACTATATGTAATTCTATAATGTAATTCTATGAGTAATTCTATGAGTAATTCTATATGTAATACTATATGTAATTCTATGAGTAATACTATATGTAATACTTATGTAATTATATGTAATTCTATATGTAATGCTCTATGTAATTCTACATGTAATCTGTATATGCAATACTTATGTAATTCTATATGTAATTCATATGTAATTCTATGAGTAATTCTATATGTGATTTCTATATGTAATACTATATGTAATTCCACATGTAATTCTATATGTATTACTAGTATGTAATTCTATATGTAATACTATATGTAATTCTATATGTAATACTATATGTAATTCTATGAGTAATTCTATATGTAATTCTATATGTAATTCTATATGTAATTCCACATGTAATTCTATATGTAATTCCTATATGTAATACTATATGTAATTCTATATGTAATACTATATGTAATACTATATGTAATTCTACAGTGTAATTCTACATGTAATTCTTACAGTAATTCTACATGTAATTCTACATGTAATACTATATGTAATTCTACACATGTAATTCCATATGTAATTCTATATGTAATTCTATGAGTAATTCTACATGTAATTCTATGAGTAATTCTTTGAGTAATTCCATATGTAATTCCATATGTAATTCTATATGTAATTCTACATGAAATTCTATGAGTAATTCTACATGTAATTCTATATGTAATTCTACATGTAATTCTATGAGTAATTCTTTGAGTAATTCTTTGAGTAATTCCATATGTAATTCTTGAGTATCATACTCACCTAGATCCTTCCCTGTGGTGAGGGGAGCGTACAGATCTACACATGCCATGGTAGCTAAATCAGCTGGTCAAAAATCCCAATCTAATCACTAGATCATCACACTGATCGATTTTAGAGATAACTGTTGCAGACGTACACACAGAGGCTGTAGTGGGCCATGGGCAAGTAGAGAGTAAAACCCTCCTGTATAGCCAGGTCTCTCCTCTCTCTGTCTCTCTGTCTCTCTCTCTCTCTCTCTGTCTCGCTGTCTCTCTCTGTCTCTCTCTGTCTCTCTCTCTCTCTCTCTCTGTCTCTCTCTCTCTCTCTGTCTCTCTCTCTCTCTCTCTCTCTCTCTCTCTCTCTCTCTCTCTCTCTCTGTCTCTCTCTCTCTCTCTCTCTGTCTCTCTCTCTGTCTCTCTCTCTCTCTGTCTCTCTGTCTCTCTGTCTCTCTCTCTCTCTCTCTCTCTCTGTCTCTGTCTCTCTTTCCTCTCTCTGTCTCTCTCTCTCTCTCTCTCTCTCTCTCTCTCTCTCTCTCTCTCTCTCTCTCTGTCCAGGTGAAGTAGCCTACAGAACACCGTGGAATGAAACCCCGTGACCTGTAGAATGCTTTGAGGAAAGAGACGGGAATGTTGACGATGTCACAAGAGAGATAGAGAACACGCTCGTTGACATCATAATGGCGCCTGGAGACTGGAGAGGAAAGAGGCAGGAATGTTGTCAATCACTTAATCCGATGTCTTGTTTGTTGTGTCTGTGAGAAATGAAACCTTGGGGCTACAACACAAGCACTCATCTGAATGTGAGTAGTAATTTTATGTTTTGTTTGGAAGGTTTCTTTACAACATGTCTTTATAATAAAACACATAAACAGTGGAAAGAAAACGGATGTGGAACCCCTTTGGAATAATCTGGATTGATGCAGAAGTCACAGCAATAAACAAACATAGTCTAGTTAATCTAATAACACACTCAGAATTATACGTTTCCACGTCTCTGTTGAACGCACCGGTGTAAACATTCACAGCGCAGGGTTGGGAAAAGTATTGAACCCTTGGATTTAATCACTGGTTAACCTTCCTTTGGCAAGCAATAACATCAACCAAACGTTTTCTGTGGTTGCAGATCAGACCTGCGCAACGTCAGGAGGAATTTCCTTGTTTATAAAACTGCTTCAGTTCAGCAATATTCTTGGGATGTCTGGTGTGAACCGCTCTCTTGAGGTCATCCCACAGCATCTCCCAATCGGGTTGATGTCAGGGACTCTGACTGGGCCACTCCAGAAGGCGTATTTTCATCTGATGAAGACATTCTGGTTTTTTGTCTTTTGGGTCGTTGTCCTGTTGCGTCACCCAACTTCTGTTGAGCTTCAATTGGCAGACAGACAGCCTTACATTCTCCTGCAAAATGTCTTGATAAACTTCGAGAAGAATGACATTTTTTGCCGTCGATGATAGCAAGCTATCCAGGCCCTGAGGCAGCAAATCAGCCCCAAACCATGATGCTCCCTCCACCATACTTTTACAGTACGGATGAGGTTTTTGATGTTGGTCGGTGCTGTGCCTTTTTGTTCTCCACATATAGTGTTGTGTGTTCCTTCCAAACAACTTAATTGTAGTTTTATCTGTCCACAGAATATTTAGACAATAGTGCTTTAGAACACCCAGGTGCTCTTTTCGCGAACTTAAAAAAAAAAATATATATATATTTTTTTGACAGCAGTGGCTTCTTCCGTGGTGTCCTCATAAACACCATTCTTGTTTAGTGTTTTACATTATCGTAGACCCGTCAACAGAGATGTTAACATGTTCCAGAGATTTCTGTAAGTCTTTGCCAAGCTGACACTCTGGGATTCTTCTTAAAACCTCATTGATCATTCTGCACTGTGCTCTCGGAGTCATCTTTGCAGGGCGCCACTCCTTATTTTTGTAATCTTTATTTACGGCAACTAAGCAAGTCAGTTAAGCAACTAATTCTTATTTACAATGACGGCCTGACCCACCTCCCCTCCCCTCCCACGGCCAAACCCAGACAACGCTGAGCCAATTGTGCGCCGCCCTATTGGACTCCCAATCACGGCCGGATGTGATACAGCCTGGATCCAAAACCAGGGACTGTAGTGGCGCCTCTTGCACTGAGATGCAGCGCCTTAGACAGCTGCGCCACTCGAGATCCTAGTTAACAGAGATAGTAACAACACCAGTAAATTACAAGGAAAGGACAACTAGTTACTAAAACTCAAGCGCTGTGATTGGAGCGTTTCGCTTCCCGCAGCTGCGCAGACACTCGGGACCTCGCTGGAGCTGTCATCTGGAAGAGGAGGAGAGAGAGAGAGAGAGAGAGAGAGACAGAAGGAAGGAAAACAAATAAACGCAGCAGGACGCGACTCAACGAGGTGAGTGATGTGGAAATGTCCAGAATGTATTTCTCATGAATAAGGAAGTTTGCGTGTCACTGTGTTACGGTTATAACGGGACACACGAGTAGAAACTAGTTACGTGTCTCTGTGTTGCGGTTATAACGGGACACACGAGTAGAAACTAGTTACGTGTCTCTGTGTTACCGTTATAACGGGACACACGAGTAGAAACTAGTTACGTGTCTCTGTGTTACCGTTATAACGGGACACACGAGTAGAAACTAGTTACGTGTCTCTGTGTTACCGTTATAACGGGACACAACGAGTAGAAACTAGTTACGTGTCTCTGTGTTACGGTTATAACGGACACACGAGTAGAAACTAGTTACGTGTCTCTGTGTTACCGTTATAACGGGACACACGAGTAGAAACGTTACGTGTCTCTGTGTTACGGTTATGGCGGGACACACGAGTAGAAACTAGTTACGTGTCTCTGTGTTACCGTTATGAACGGGACACACGAGTGAGAAACTAGTTACGTGTCTCTGTGTTACGGTTATAACGGGACACACGAGTAGAAACTAGTTACGTGTCTCTGTGTTACCGTTATAACGGGACACACGAGTAGAAACTAGTTGCGTGTCTCTGTGTTACCGTTATAACGGGACACACGAGTAGAAACTAGTTACGTGTCTCTGTGTTACCGTTATAACGGGACACACGAGTAGAAACTAGTTACGTGTCTCTGGCGTGAATTCGGCTATTAACTTTTTGGTTTTCCATATTGCTTTTTAGGCAAACGCGTCTGTGTTTGGTCGAGTTGGGGTTTGATGTGTTGTAAAGTCTGGGGAGAGGTGAGGGGAGGGAGGGAGGGAGGGAGGGAGGAGGGAGGGAGGTGGGAGAGAAAGAGATAAGAGAGGAAGGGGTGAGAGACGAAGGGCTGCGACGACAGATAAACACGTCTCTCTCTCTCCCTTCCCCTCCTCTATCTGGACCATAAACAACTTTCTCTTGTTTCTCAACAGACATTGACGATGACTGTGTTTGTGTATGTGTGTGTGTGTGTGTGTGTGTGTTTGTGTGTGTGTGTGTGTGTGTGTGTGTGTGTGTGTGTGTGTGTGTGTGTGTGTGTGTGTGTAACTGGTGAGGCTCTATCTAGAGCAACGCTGTTGCAGAAAATCATTCACACGGCTGTGTGTTTGCAACAAACCGTAGAGCCAAACGTTGTGCAGCCCGGTGGTGGGCTAAGCTACCGGAGAAGTAGTCCGGTTCGTTAGGGGAAACCTTCTCAACTGTGTCGGTAGTATCGCGCTGTTATTACCGTTTTGCCCGATCAGTGTGATGGTATACTGGTAGGCTAGTTAGATCACAGGCACGATTGACTTGACCACTATAGGGACCAGCGCTAGTCCAGCGCTAGTGTTCCCGTAGCTCAGTTGGTAGAGCATGGTGTTTGCAATCCTCCAGGGTTGTGGGTTCGATTCCCACGGGGGCCAGTACGAAAGAAAAAAAATGTACTGAAATTGTAAGTCGCTCTGGATAAGAGCGTCTGCTAAATGACTAAAATGTAAAAAAAAAAGTAGTCTGTGGATGTGAGTTGAGTGTTGGGACGTTAGAGTGGAGACTAGTCTACTGAGTACCTGTTAGTAGCTACTAACTAGTCTATTACCCTGTTATAGCTGACTAACTAGCCTATTACCCTGTTATAGCTACTAACTAGGCTATTACCCTGTTATAGCTCACTAACTATTACCCTGTTATAGTTACTAACTAGTCTATTCACCCTGTTATAGTACTAACTAGTCTATTACCCTGTTATAGCTACTAACTAATCTAGTACCCCTGTTATAGCTACTAACTAGTCTATTACCCTGTTATGGCTAATAACTAGGCTATTGCCCTGTTACAGCTACTAACTAGTCTATTACCCTGTTAGTTACTAACTAGGCTATTACCCTGTTATAGCTACTAACTATTACCCTGTTATAGCTACTAACTAGTCTATTACCCTGTTATAGCTACTAACTAGTCCTATTACCCTGTTATAGCTACTAACTAGTCTATTACCCTGTTATAGCTACTAACTATTACCCTGTTATAGCTACTAACTAGTCTAATACCCTGTTATAGCTACTAACTATTACCCTGTTATAGCTACTTAACTAGGCTATTACCCTGTTATAGCTACTAACTACTACCCTGCTTATAGCTACTAACTTAGTCTATTGTACCCTGTATAGCTACTAACAGGGGCTATTACCCTGTTATATGGCTACTAACTAGGCTATTACCCTGTTATAGCTACTAACTCGGTCTATTACCCTGTTATAGCTACTAACTAGTCTATTACCCTGTTATAGCGCTACTAACTAGGCTATTACCCTGTTAGTAGCTACTAACTATTACCCCCGTTATAGCTACTAACTATTACCTGTTATAGCTACTAACTAGGCTATTACCCTGTTATAGCTACTAACTATTACCCTGTTATAGCTACTAACTATTTACCCTGTTATAGCTACTAACTATTACCCCTGTTACATAGTTGCTAACTATTACCCTGTTATAGCCTGCTAACTATTACCCTGTTATAGCTACTAACTAGGCTATTAACCTGTTATAGCTACTAACTAGGCTATTACCCCTGTTATAGCGCTACTTAACTAGTCTATTACCTGTTATAGCTACTAACTATTACCCTGTTATAGCTACTAACTATTACCCTGTTATAGCTACTAACTAGGCTATTACCCTGTTATAGCTACTAACTATTACCCTGTTATAGCTACTAACTATTACCCTGTTACATAGCTACTAACGTTAGGTATTACCCTGTTATAGCTACTAACTATTACCCTGTTATGGCTACTAACTATTACCCTGTTATAGCTACTAACTACTACCCTGTTAAGTTACTAACTATTACCCTGTTGACAGCTACTAACGATTACCTGTTATAGCTACTAACTAGGCTATTACCCTGTTATAGCTACTAACTAGTCTATTACCCCTTGTTATAGCTACTAACTAATACCCTGTTATAGCTACTAACATAGTCTATTACCCTGTTATAGCTACACAACTAGTCTAGTTTACTCCTGTTATAGCTACTAACTATTACCCTGTTATAGCTACTAACTAGGCTTATTACCCTGTTATGGCTTACTAACTATTACCCTGTTATAGCTACTAACTAGTCTATTACCCTGTTATAGCTACTAACTATTACCCTGTTATAGCTACTAACTAGTCATTACCCTGTTATAGTTACTAACTATTACCCTGTTATACGCTACTAACTAGGCTATTACCCTGTTATAGCTACTAACTAGGCTATTACCCTGTTATAGCTACTAACTAGTCTATTACCCTGTTATAGCTACTAACTAGTCTATTACCCTGTTATAGCTACTAACTATTACCCTGTTATAGCTACAACTTAGTCTATTACCTTCGTTATAGTTTACTAACTATTACCCTGTTATAGCTACTAACTATTACCCTGTTATAGCTATTAATCAGGCTATTACCCTGTTATAGCTACTAACTAGGCTATTACCCTGTTATAGCTACTAACTAGTCCTATTACCCGTGTTATAGCTACTAACTAGTCTATTCACCCTGTTAAGCTACTAACTAGTCTATTACCTGTTATAGCTACTAACCAGGCTATTACCCTGTTATAGCTACTAACTATTACCCTGTTATAGCTACTAACTCATTACCCTGTTATAGCTACTAACTAGTCTATTACCCTGTTATAGCTACTAACTATTACCCTGTTATAGCTACTAACTCAGTCCCTATTACCCTGTTATAGCTACTAACTAGTCTATTACCCTGTTATAGCTACCTTAACTAGTCTATTACCCTGTTATAGCTACTAACTAGTCTATTACCCTGTTATAGCTACTAACTAGTCCCCCCCATGATTTCCCTTTTCATGGGATGTTTACAGTGTTGTTGATGTCCCACTCTGTGATGGTATTCACCGTTAAGGGTGATTGGGCTTAAAGGATGCAGTTTTGTTCAGTTTTTGTTGTTGTTGAGGCGACCCGATCAAATTCACATAGAAATTTGAGTTATAAATCAGTCATTCTCACTAACCAAATGAAACCTTTGCAGTTGAAAGGTTGTTCAGAGGCGTTAAATACGGAAGACACGTTTCAGTTGAATGCATTCAGTTGCGCAACTGACTAGGTATCCCCCCTTTCCAACTGACTAGGTATCCCCCCTTTCCAACTGACTAGGTATCCCCCTTTCCAACTGACTAGGTATCCCCATTTCCCTTTCCAACTGACTAGGTATCCCCATTTCCCTTTCCAACTGACTAGGTATCCCCCTTTCCCTTTCCAACTGACTAGGTATCCCCAACTTTCCCTTTCCAACTGACTAGGTATCCCCCCTTCCCTTTCCAACTGACTAGGTATCCCCCTTTCCCTTTACAACTCTCATTTTGTAGACTAGCCTACCTGCACAACCTACCCTCCTCTTATCCATAATACTCTCATTTTGTAGACTAGCCTACCTGCACGGCCTACCCTCCTCTTATCCATAAACTCTCATTTTGTAGACTAGCCTACCTGCACAGCCTACCCTCCTCTTATCCATAATACTCTCATTTTGTAGACTAGCCTACCTGCACAGCCTACCCTCCTCTTATCCATAATACTCTCATTTTGTAGACTAGCCTACCTGCACGGCCTACCACTCCTCTTATCCATAATACTCTCATTTTGTAGACTAGCCTACCTGCACAGCCTACCCTCCTCTTATCCATAATACTCTCATTTTGTAGACTAGCCTACCTGCACGGCCTTCCCTCCTCTTATCCATAATACTCTCATTTTGTAGACTAGCCTACCTGCACAGCCTACCCTCCTCTTATCCATAATACTCTCATTTTGTAGACCAGCCTACCTGCACAGTCTACCCTCCTCTTATCCATAATACTCTCATTTTGTAGACCAGCCTACCTGCACAGCCTACCCTCCTCTTATCCATAATACTTTCATTTTGTAGACTAGCCTACCTGCACAGCCTACCCTCCTCTTATCCATAATACTCTCATTTTGTAGACTAGCCTACCTGCACAGCCTACCCTCCTCTTATCCATAATACTCTCATTTTGTAGACTAGCCTACCTGCACAGCCTACCCTCCTCTTATCCATAATACTTTCATTTTGTAGACTAGCCTACCTGCACAGCCTGGCCTCCTCTTATCCATAATACTCTCATTTTGTAGACTAGCCTACCTGCACGGCCTACCCTCCTCTTATCCATAATACTCTCATTTTGTAGACTAGCCTACCTGCACAGCCTACCCTCCTCTTATCCATAATACTCTCATTTTGTAGACTAGCCTACCTGCACAGCCTACCCTCCTCTTATCCATAATACTCTATTAGCCACCAAGTGCTAACAGTCAGTATCTAAATATAATGTGTGAAATGCTTGATAGTGTCTGTGATGTAAGCAGAGACGTTTGCTTTCTTGGGGACCTGAATATCGACTGGTTTTCATCGAGCTGTCCGCTCAAGAGGAAGCTTCTCGCTGTAACCAGTGCCTGTAATCAGGTTCGGGTTATTAATCAACCCTACCAAAAGGGTGTTTACAAAACACTACAGGAACAAGATCGTCCACATGTATCGATCACATGTTTATTAATACTGTAGTTCCTTTTGTTCTGAAGCTGTATCCGTACTCCATTGGATGCAGTGATCACGATATAGTGGCTATATCCAGGAAAGACAAAGTTCCAACAGCTGGGGCCTAAAAATAGTGTGTAAGAGATCATACAAAAGATTTAGCTGTGACTCTTATGTGGACGATGTTAAAAAAATATTTGTTGGTCTGATGTGATTAAATGAGGAGTTTCCAGACGCTGCACTTGATGTATTTATGAAATTGCTTCTGTCCCGATTATTGATGAACATGAAACCTGTTAAGAAACGGACTGTTAGAAATGTTAAGGCTCCGTGGATTGACGAGGAATTAAAAAAAAAAAACCTGTATGATTGAAAGAGATGGGGGGCAAAAAGGAAGTGGCTAATAAGTCTGGCTGCACATCTGACTGGCTGAGACTTCCTGCAAAAAGTGAGAAATTATGTGACTAAAACTCAACAAAAGGAGAAGAACCTGTATTATGAATCCAAGATCAATGATATAAAGAATGATGGGGGAAAAAAAAACTTTGCAGTACTTTTAAAATGAAATTATGGGCAGAAAGACAAATTCAACTCCGTCTTTCATCGAATCAGACGGCTTTATTCATCACAAAAAACCATTTGATGTTGCCAATTATTTAAATGATTATTTCATTGGCAAAGTGGGCAAACTTAAGGCAGGAAATGCCCACGACAAACAGTGAGCAATTATATTCATGCATAATCAGAGGCAGGTGTCTTTCGCTGTCTCTGATTGGAAGTGCAAGTTTGAATTTTATAAAGTTAGTATAGGTAGCTGAGACTCCATTCTTTCCGAGTCGGTGTGTCATGTCGTAGCTGAGACTCCATTCTTTCTGAGTCGGTGTGTCATGTCGTTACTGAGACTCCATTCTTTCTGAGTCGGTGTGTCATGTCGTAGCTGAGAGACTCCATTCTTTCCGAGTCGGTGTGTCATGTCGTAGCTGAGACTCCATTCTTTCTGAGTCGGTGTGTCATGTCAGTAGCTGAGACTCCATTCTTTCCGAGTCGGTGTGTCATGTCGTAGCTGAGACTCCATTCTTTCCGAGTCGGTGTGTCATGTCGTAGCTGAGACTCCATTCTTTCCCGAGTCAGTGTGTCATGTCGTAGCTGAGACTCCATTCTTTCTGAGTCAGTGTGTCATGTCGTAGCTGAGACTCCATTCTTTCTGGAGTCAGTGTGTCATGTCGTAGCTGAGACTCCATTCTTTCCGAGTCGGGTGTGTCATGTCGTAGCTGAGAGACTCCATTCTTTCCGAGTCAGTGTGTCATGTCGTAGCTGAGACTCCATTCTTTCCGAGTCGGTGTGTCATGTCGTAGCTGAGATTCCATTCTTTCGAGTCGGTGTGTCATGTCGTAGCTGAGACTCCATTCTTTCCGAGTCGGTGTGTCATGTCGTTGCTGAGAGACTCCATTCTTTCCGAGTCAGTGTGTCATGTCGTAGCTGAGACTCCATTCTTTCTGAGTCAGTGTGTCATGTCGTTACTGAGACTCCATTCTTTCCGAGTCAGTGTGTCACGTCGTAACTGAGACTCCATTCTTACTGCAGACGTGGTTTAATGTTAATTCAGAGCAGATATTTAGCAGAGTTTTAGGAAAACGTGGACACGCTAAAAAACTGCGGGAGATTTTCTTTTCGTCTTCACAGTTCTTACAGTAAACGTTGTTGTAAAATATTCAGTTTACATTTTTAAAAGTTGTCCTTCTGCGTAGAGTTGTATGGTTTGTTAAACTTTGAAATCAATTTTTTTGGTTTTGTTTGGCAAACATTCAAAGTTAAAAATGTTTGTCTTAGCTGATCCGTCACAGTGGAACTGTGCTGTTTGTCCTTCTGTTAATGGCCTGTTTATGTTGCAAGGGCTTCTGGGAAATGAATATAAATAACATTCCTGTAAACAACTTTCCTGTGTTCTGAAGATTTATAAATGTTTTGGCCTTGTAAACTTGGACACTGAACCTCCAGAGTTTTCTAAATGATGACTCCTTGTGGATGAAAGGATATGTTGTGTGTTTCTGTGCATCTTCTGCACTTTTGCCATGCAGTCATTCTCTCTCTCTCTCTCTCTCTCTCTCTCTCTCTCTCTCTCTTCCTCTCTCTTTCTCTCTCTCTCTCCTCTCTCTCTCTCTCTCTCTCTCTCTCTCTCTCTCTCTCTCTCTCTCTCTCTCTTCTCTCTCTCTCTCTCTCTGTCTCTCTCTCTCTCCCTCTCTTCTCTCTCTCTCTCTCTCTCTCTTCTCTCTCTCTCTCTCTCTCTCTCTCTCTCTCTCTTCTCTCTCTCTTCCCTCTCTCTCTCTCTCTCTCTCTTCTCTCTCTCTCTCTCTCTCTCTCTCTTCTCTCTCTCCTTCTCTCTCTCTCTCTCCCTTTCTCTCTTCTCTCTCCATCTTCCCTCTCTCTCTCTCTCTCTCTCTCTCTCTCTCTCTCTCTTCTCTCTCTCCTCTCTTTCTCTCTCTCTCTGCTCTCTCTCTCTCTGTCTCTCTGTCTCTCTCTCTCCTCTCTTTCCTGGTCTGCAGTGTGTGTCTCTGTCCAGACCCTGGTCTGCAGTGTCTCTGTCCAGGGGACATGATGTCATTGCTAATAGCAGAGAGCTCTCTGGTTGCTAAGGTATTTTATATTCCCTTCCCCCTCCTCTCTCTCAGTTCAATTCAGTTTCATTTCAATTCAGTTTCATTTCAATTTCATTTCAGTTTCATTTCAATTTCATTTCAATTTCATTTCAGTTTCAGAGTCTCAATTTGTTGTTTGTCCCATTTTGTGAATTCTTGGTTGGTGAGCGGACCCCAGACCTCACAACTTTTCAAATACAAAGATTCAAGTAATTTTAGCCAGATCCTAATTGGTAGGTCGAGTTTTATGTTCCTTTTATATTTGTGGTCCTGGCAACTGGACCTTTTTGGAACACCATTATTTTGGTCTTACTGATATTTACTGTCAGGGTCCAGGTCTGTCAGGGCCCAGGTCTGACAGAATCTGTGCGAAGATCTAGGTGCTGCTGTAGGCCCTCCTTGGTGGAGATTAGGTCTGCGTTGGGGACAGACTAGGTGCTCTGTAGCCTGGGACAGACTAGGTGCGGTAGGCCCCTTGGGACAGATCTAGGTGCTGCTGTAGGCCCTGTTGGGGAAGATCTAGGTGCTGCTGTAGGCCCTCCTTGGTTGAATACCTTGGTTGGGGACAGATAGGTGCTGCTGTAGGCCCCCTTGGTTGGGGCAGATAGGTGCTGGTAGGCCCTCCTTGGTTGGGGCAGATCTAGGTGCTGTGTAGGCCCTCCTTGGTTGGGGACAGAAGCACCAGATCATCAGGAAACAGTAGACATTTGACTTCAGATTCTAGTAGGGTGAGGGCCGGGTGCTGCAGACTGTTCTAGTGCCGTCGACAATACATTGATATAAATGTTGAAGAGGGTGGGGCTTAAGCTGCATCCCTGTCTCACCCCACGGCCCTGAGGGGAAGAAATGTGTGATTTTTTGTTGCCAATTTTAACTGCCCACTTGTTGTTTGTGTACATGAATGTTATAATGTCGTATGTTTTTCCCCAACACCACTTTCCATCCATTTGTATAGCAGATCCTCAGACCCTCAGACCTCAGACCCTCAGACCTCAGACCCTCAGATCCTCAGATCCTCAGACCCTCAGACCCTCAGACCTCAGACCCTCAGACCTCAGACCCTCAGGCCAAATTGAGTCGAAAGCTTTTTGAAATCAACAAACATGAGAAGACTTTGCCTTTGTTTTGGTTTGTTTGTTTGTCAGTTAGGGTTTGCAGGGTGAATACGTGGTCTGTTGTACGGTAATTTGGTAAAAGACAATTGGACATTTGCTCAGAACATTGTTTTCACTGAGGAAATGTACAAGTCTGCTGTTAATGATAATGTAGAGGATTATTCCAAGGTTGCTGTTGACGCATATCCCACGGTAGTTATTGGGGTCAAATTTGTCTCCACTTTTGTGGATTGGGGGTGATCAGTCCTTTGTTCCAAATATTAGGGAAGATGC
Organism: Salmo salar; assembly: GCF_905237065.1. Classification (NCBI taxonomy): domain Eukaryota; kingdom Metazoa; phylum Chordata; class Actinopteri; order Salmoniformes; family Salmonidae; genus Salmo; species Salmo salar. The sequence goes on from NW_025547338.1 coordinate 20,886, forward strand.
CAGAGCTGAGGATGATGTTAAAGAGTTTAAGTATAGCCAATTGTAATTTGTGGTCTGTATATTTGATCATTTCATTGAGGATACCCGTCAACACCACAGACCTTTTTTTGGGTTGGAGGGGTTTTGTATTTTGTCCTGTTGTTCATTCAATGTAATTGGAGAATCCAGTGGGTTCTGGTCGTCTTTAACCTCTCTGGGCTAGGTGGGATGACCGGTGGGACGTCCCACTCTATTCAAACAGCCAGTGGAACAGCGTGGTGCGAAATACAAAAAACCTCAAAATGCAATAATTTCAATTTTTCAAAAATACGACTATTTTACACCATTTTAAAGATAAGACTCGTTAATCTAACCACATTGTCCGATTTCAAAAAGGCTTTACAGCGAAAGCAAAACATTCGATTATGTTAGGAGAGTACATAGACCAAAATAATCACACAGCCATTTTCCAACCTAGCATATATGTCACAAAAACCCAAAACACAGCTAAATGAAGCACTAACCTTTGATCTTCATCAGATGACACTCCTAGGACATTATGTTACACAATACATGCATGTTTTGTTCAATCAAGTTCATATTTACATCCAAAACCAGCTTTTTACATTAGCATGTGATGTTCAGAACTAGCATTCCCACCGAACACTTCCGGTGAATTTACTAAATTACTCATCATAAACATTGACAAAATACATAACAATTATTTAAAGAATTATAGATACAGAACTCCTTTATGCAATCGCTATGTCAGATTTTAAAATAGCTTTTCGGTAAAAGCACATTTTTCAATATTCTGAGTACATAACTCAGCCATCACGGCTAGCTTATTTGACACCCGCCAAGTTCGGGGCTCACTAAACTCAGAATTACTATTAGAAATATTGTATTACCTTTGCTGTTCTTCGTCAGAATGCACTCCCAGGACTGCTACTTCCACAAGAAATTTTGTTTTTGTTCCAAATAATCCATAGTTATGTCCAAATACCTCTGTTTTGTTTGTGCGTTCAGGTCACTATCCAAAGGGTATCGCGCGAGTGCATTTCGAGACCAAAAAATTCTAAATGTTCCATTACCGTACTTAGAAGCATGTCAAACGCTGTTTAAAATCTATTTTTATGGTATTTTTCTCGTAAAATAGCGATAATATTCCAAACGGACAATAGTGTATTCATTCAAAGAGGAAAAGAAAAAACAGCGTGCTCGCGTGACCGCGCATATCCAATCTCTTTGTCACCAGGCAGACCACTGAGAAACTGAGCTACTATACTCTGCCCAGAGACAGGAGACGCCTCAATCCGCTTTCTGAAGGCTTTAGAGAGCCAATGGAAGCCTTAGTAAGTGCAACGTCACCCCACAGATACTGGAGTTTCGATAGAGAATCAAAAGCAGAACTACAAATTCTCAGACAGGCCACTTCCTGCTTGGAGTTTTCTCAGGTTTTTGCCTGCCATATGAGTTCTGTTATACTCACAGACACCATTCAAACAGTTTTAGAAACTTCAGAGTGTTTTCTATCCAAATATACTATTAATATGCATATTCTCATTTCTGGGAAAGAGTAGTAACCAGTTTAAATCGGGTACGTTTTTTTATCCGGCCGTGAAAATACTGCCCCCCAGCCCAGACAGGTTAATAGTTGATTCTAAGATTTGTATTTGATCTGTATATGTTTTTTGCTGTTTGTTCTTTGTTATAGATCCAATCAGATTGGAGAAGTGGTTCATCCATACATCTCCGTTTTGGATAGATAACTATCCGTGTTGTTGTTTGTTTAGTGTTTGGAGAAGTGGTTCATCCACATCTCCCGTTTTGGATAGATAACTATCCGTGTTGTTGTTTGTTTAGTGTTTGGAGAAGTGGTTCATCCACACATCTCCGTTTTGGATAGATAACTATCCGTGTTGTTGTTTGTTTAGTGTTTGGAGAAGTGGTTCATCCACACATCTCCGTTTAGATAGATAACTATCCGTGTTGTTGTTTGTTTACTGTTTTCCAATTTTCCCAGAAGTAGTTCGATTCTATTGATTCTTCAGTTACATTGAGGTGATTTCTGACGTGCTGTTCCTTCTTTCTCCGTAGTGTATTTCTGTATTGTTTTAGTGATTCACCATAGTGAAGGACTAGACTCAGGTTTTCTGGGTCTCTGTGTTTTGGGTTGGAAAAGGTTTCTCTATTTCTCTCTTAGGCTTTTTGCATTCTTCATCAAACCAAGTGTTTGTCATTGTTGTTCATTGGGCTGACTGTGATCTGATAGGGTCAGTGGGCTGACTGTGAACGCTCTGAGAGACTCTGGGTTGAGGTCAGTGATAAAGTACTCTACAGTACTACTGCCAAGAGATGAGCTATCTATTCCTATATAGTGCACTACCTTTATAGCACCCTATTCCCTATATAGTGCACTACCTTTATAGCACCCTATTCCCTATATAGTGCACACCTTTATAGCACCCTATTCCCTATATAGTGCACTACCTTTGTAGAACCCTATTCCCTATATAGTACTACCTTTAATGACCCTATTCCTATATAGTGCACTACCTTTATAGCAAAATATATAGTGCACTACCTTTATAGCACCCTATTCCTATATAGTGCACTACCTTTATAGAACCCTATTCCCTATATAGTGCACTACCTTTATAGAACCCTATTCCCATATAGTGCACTACCTTTATAGAACCCTATTCCCTATATAGTGCACTACCTTTATAGCACCCTATTCCCTATACAGTGCACTACCTTTATAGAACCCTATTCCTATATAGTGCACTACCTTTATAGAACCCTATATAGTGCACTACCCTTTATAGAACCCTATTCCCTATATAGTGCACTACCTTTATAGAACCCTATTCCCTTATAGTGCACTACCTTTATAGAACCCTATTCCCTATATAGTGCACTACCTTTATAGAACCCTATTCCCATATAGTGACTACTTTATAGAACCCTATTCCTATATAGTGCACTACCTTTATAGAACCCTATTCCTATATAGTGCACTACCTTTATAGCACCCTATTCCCTATATAGTGCACTACCTTTATAGCACCCTATTCCCTATATAGTGCACTACCTTTATAGCACCCTATTCCCTATATAGTGCACTACCTTTATAGAACCCTATTCCCTATATAGTGCACTACCTTTATAGCACCCTATTCCCATATAGTGCACTACCTTTATAGCACCCTATTCCCTATATAGTGCACTACCTTAATAGCACCTATTCCCTATATAGTGCACTACCTTTATAGAACCCTATTCCCTATATAGTGCACTACCTTTATAGAACCCTATTCCCTATATAGTGCACTACCTTTATAGCACCCTATTCCCTATATAGTGCACTACCTTTATAGAACCCTATTCCCTATATAGTGCACTACCTTTATAGCACCCTATTCCCTATGTAGTGCACTACCTTTATAGAACCCTATTCCTATACAGTGCACTACCTTTTATAGCACCCTATTCCTATATAGTGCACTACCTTTATAGAACCCTATTCCTATGTAGTCTACCTTTATAGCACCTATTCCCTATATAGTGCACTACCTTTATAGAACCCTATTCCCTATATAGTGCACTACCTTTATAGAACCCTATTCCTATGTAGTGCACTACCTTTATAGCACCCTATTCCCTATATAGTGCACTACCTTTAATGAATCCTATTCCCTATATAGTGCACTACCTTTATAGAACCCTATTCCCTATATAGTGCACTACCTTTATAGAACCCTATTCCTATATAGTGTAGCTACCTTTATAGAACCCTATTCCTATATAGTGCACTACCTTTATAGAACCCTATTCCTATATAGTGCACTACCTTTATAGAACCCTATTCCCTATATAGTGCACTACCTTTATAGAACCCTATTCCCTATATAGTGCACTACCTTTATAGAACCCTATTCCCTATATAGTGCACTACCTTTATAGAACCCTATTCCCTATATAGTGCACTACCTTTATAGCACCCTATTCCCTATATAGTGCACTACCTTTATAGAACCCTATTCCTATATAGTGCACTACCTTTATAGAACCCTATTCCCTATATAGTGCACTACCTTTATAGCACCCTATTCCCTATATAGGTGCACTACCTTTTTATAGAACCCTATTCCTATATAGTGCACTACCTTTATAGAACCCTATTCCCTATATAGTGCACTACCTTTATAGCACCCTATTCCTATATAGTGCACTACCTTTATAGAACCCTATTTCCTATATAGTGCACTACCTTTATAGAACCCTATTCCCTATATAGTGTACTACCTTTATAGCACCCTATTCCCTATATAGTACTACTTTATAGAACCCTATTCTCTATATAGTGCACTACCTTTATAGAACCCTATTCCCTATATAGTGCACTACCTTTATAGAACCCCATTCCCTATATAGTGCACTACCTTTATAGCACCCTATTCCCCTATATAGTGCACTACCTTTATAGAACCCTATTCCCTATATAGTGCACTACCTTTATAGAACCCTATTCCTATATAGTGCACTACCTTTATAGCACCCTATTCCCTATATAGTGCACTACTTTATAGAACCCTATTCCTATATAGTGCACTACTTTATAGAACCCTATTCCCTATATAGTGCACTACCTTTATAGAACCCTATTCCCTATATAGTGCACTACCTTTATAGCACCCTATTCCCTATATAGTGCACTGCCTTTATAGAACCCTATTCCCTATATAGTGCACTACCTTTATAGAACCCTATTCCCTATATAGTGCACTACCTTTATGCACCCTATTCCCTATATAGTGCACTGCCTTTATAGAACCCTATTCCCTATATAGTGCACTACCTTTATAGAACCCTATTCCCTATATAGTGCACTACCTTTATAGCACCCTATTCCCTATATAGTGCACTGCCTTTATAGAACCCTATTCTCCTATAGTGCACTACCTTTATAGCACCCTATTCCCTATATAGTGCACTACCTTTATAGAACCCTATTCCCTATGTAGTGCACTACCTTTATAGAACCCTATTCCCTATATAGTGCAGTACCTTTATAGAACCCTATTCCCTATATAGTGCACTACCTTTATAGAACCCTATTCCCCATGTAGTGCACTACCTTTATAGAACCCTATTCCCATGTAGTGCACTACCTTTATAGAACCCTATTCCTATATAGTGCACTACCTTTATAGAACCCTATATAGTGCACTACCTTTATAGCACCCTATTCCTATATAGTGCACTACCTTTTATAGAACCCTATTCCCTATATAGTGCACTACCTTTATAGAACCCTATTCCCTATATAGTGCACTACCTTTATAGCACCCTATTCCCTATATAGTGCACTGCCTTTATAGAACCCTATTCCCTATATAGTGCACTACCTTTATAGAACCCTATTCCCATATAGTGCACTACCTTTATAGCACCCTATTCCCTATATAGTGCACTGCCTTTATAGAACCCTATTCCCATATAGTGCACTACCTTTATAGCACCCTATTCCCTATATAGTGCACTACCTTTATAGAACCCTATTCCTATGTAGTGCACTACCTTTATAGAACCCTATTCCCTATATAGTGCAGTACCTTTATAGAACCCTATTCCCTATATAGTGCACTACCTTTATAGAACCCTATTCCCTATGTAGTGCACTACCTTTATAGAACCCTATTCCCCTATATAGTGCACTACCTTTATAGAACCCTATATAGTGCACTACCTTTATAGCACCCTATTCCCTATATAGTGCACTACCTTTATAGAACCCTATTCCCTATATAGTGCACTACCTTTATAGAACCCTATTCCCTATATAGTGCACTACCTTTATAGAACCCTATTCCCTATATAGTGCACTACCTTTATAGCACCCTATTCCCTATATAGTGCACTACCTTTATAGAACCCTATTCCCTATATAGTGCACTACCTTTATAGAACCCTATATAGTGCACTACCTTTATAGCACCCTATTCCCTATATAGTGCACTACCTTTATAGAACCCTATTCCCTATATAGTGCACTACCTTTATAGAACCCTATTCCCTATATAGTGCACTACCTTTATAGAACCCTATTCCTATATAGTGCACTACCTTTATAGAACCCTATATAGTGCACTACCTTTATAGCACCCTATTCCCTATATAGTGCACTACCTTTATAGAACCCTATTCCCATATAGTGCACTACCTTTATAGAACCCTATTCCCTATATAGTGCACTACCTTTAATGAATCCTATTCCCTATATAGTGCACTACCTTTATAGCACCCTATTCCCTATATAGTGCACTACCTTTGACCAGAGTTCTGGTGGTGTTTCTCTGTCTACATTCAGGAGAGAAGGAGAGGAGGGAAGAGGAGGGGAGAGGAGAGGGGAGGAGGGGAGGAGAGGAGGGAAGAGGAGGGTAGAGGAGGGGGAGGAGAGGAGGGAAGAGGAGGGGAGAGGAGAGGGGAGGAGGGGAGGAGAGGAGGGAAGAGGAGGGTGAGAGGAGGGGGAGGAGAGGAGGGAAGAGGAGGGGAGAGGAGAGGGGAGGAGGGGAGGAGAGGAGGGAAGAGGAGGGAAGATGAGGGGGAGGAGAGGAGGAGGGAAGGAGA
>NW_025547338.1:32500-37500 GCF_905237065.1 Salmo salar
TACAGAGTCAATGTGGAGGCTATATACAGGGGGTACCGGTACAGAGTTAATGTAGAGGCTATATACAGGGGGTACCGGTACAGAGTCAATGTGGAGGCTATATACAGGGGGTACCGGTACAGAGTCAATGTGGAGGCTATATACAGGGGGTACCGGTACAGAGTCAATGTGGAGGCTATATACAGGGGTTACCGGTACAGAGTCAATGTGGAGGCTATATACAGGGGGTACCGGTACAGAGTCAATGTGGAGGCTATATACAGGGGGTACCGGTACAGAGTCAATGTGGAGGCTATATACAGGGGGTACCGGTACAGAGTCAATGTGGAGGCTATATACAGGGGGTACCGGTACAGAGTCAATGTGGAGGCTATATACAGGGGGTACGGTACAGAGTCAATGTGGAGGCTAATTACAGGGGGTACAGAGTCAATGTGGAGGCTAATTACAGGGGTACCGGTACAGAGTCAATGTGGAGGCTATATACAGGGGGTACCGGTACAGAGTCAATGTGGAGGCTATATACAGGGGGTACCGGTACAGAGTCAATGTGGAGGCTATATACAGGGGGTACCGGTACAGAGTCAATGTGGAGGCTATATACAGGGGGTACCGGTGTCGAGGTAATTGAGGTAATATGTACGTATATATGTCTCAGATACCTGGAGTGATCAGGGCTGGCAGACAGAAGGGCAGCTTCCTCCAGGATGGAAGAGGATTACAGACGAGGCTGATACCTACTACTGGCATATCCCTAGTGGAGCTACACAGTGGGAGGGCCAGGCGCCCAGAGACCCTCTCACCAGACAGGAGGGCTCTCGCCTGGGGAACACCACCTCAGCCTTCCCAGCACCAGAACACCAGGTAAAACACCTAGAATTATAGATTTTATTTATTTATTATCCAAATAATAATTGGATCCCCAGACGGTGACATTTGATTAAATAAAAGCCACGTATTTTCTACAGTGAGATTAGCAGATGTTATTGGTCACATGGTCACATGGTTAACAGATGTTATTGGTCACATGGTCACATGGTTAACAGATGTTATTGGTCACATGGTTAACAGATGTTATTGGTCACATGGTCACATGGTTAGCAGATGTTATTGGTCACATGGTTAACAGATGTTATTGGTCACATGGTCACATGGTTAACAGATGTTATTGGTCACATGGTCACATGGTCACATGGTTAGCAGATGTTATTGGTCACATGGTCACATGGTTAACAGATGTTATTGGTCACATGGTCACATGGTTAACAGATGTTATTGGTCACATGGTTAACAGATGTTATTGGTCACATGGTCACATGGTTAACAGATGTTATTGGTCACATGGTCACATGGTCACATGGTTAGCAGATGTTATTGGTCACATGGTCACATGGTTAACAGATGTTATTGGTCACATGGTCACATGGTTAACAGATGTTATTGGTCACATGGTCACATGGTTAGCAGATGTTATTGGTCACATGGTCACATGGTTAACAGATGTTATTGGTCACATGGTCACATGGTTAACAGATGTTATTGATCACATGGTCACATGGTTAACAGATGTTATTGGTCACATGGTTAACAGATGTTAATGGTCACATGGTTAGCAGATGGTATTGGTCACATGGTTAGCAGATGGTATTGGTCACATGGTCACATGGTTAGCAGATGGTATTGGTCACATGGTCACATGGTTAGCAGATGTTATTGGTCATATGGTTAGCAGATGTTAATGGTCACATGGTTAACAGATGTTAATGGTCACATGGTTAGCAGGTGTTAATGCGAGTGTAGCTAATTGCTTGTGCTTCTAGTTCCGACCATGCAGTAATATCTAACAAGTAATCTACCAATTCCACAACAACTACCTTATACACACAAGTGTAAAGGAATGAATAAGAATATGTACATATAAATATATGGATGAGCGATGGCCGAACGGCATAGGCAAGATGCAGTAGATGGTATAGAATACAGTATAATACATATGAGATTAATAATGTAGGATATTTAAACATTAAATAAAGTGGCATTATATAAAGTGACTAGTGATACATTTATTACGTCCATTTTATTACATGTATTAAAGTGGCCAGAGATTTGAGTCTGTAGGTTGACGGCAGCCAGTCTGTGTTCAGTGATGGCTGTTTTAACAGTCTGATGTCTGTCTGTCTGTCTGTCTGTCTGTCTGTCTGTCTGTCTGTCTGTCTGTCTGTCTGTCTGTCTGTCTGTCTGTCTGTCTGTCTGTCTGTCTGTCTGTCTGTCTGTCTGTCTGTCTGTCTGTCTGTCTGTCTGTCTGTCTGTCTGTCTGTCTGTCTGTCTGTCTGTCTGTCTGTCTGTCTGTCTGTCTGTGTGTGTGTGTGTGTGTGTGTGTCTGTCTCTGTGTGTGTGTGTGTATTGTGCTCCCAGGGTGAAGTGTGTATAGTAGTGTGTCCTGGGTGTGACAGCTCTGTGGAGCCCCTCCCACTCCGCTCCAAACTTCCTGGATTCATCAACAGCTGCTACTTTGTAAGTCCCGCCCTCCCTGTCACCCAATCACAACACTGGGGGAGGGGCTTTAATATTGATCAGCTTTAATTTAGTCGATTTTGGCTTCTATCAATGTAATTATCTGCATAATTTCCAATCTCCCATATATTTTTGGTAAATATATATATATATTATTTATTTGTTTTCTTATATTTTCCTTCTTTATTATTGTCCCCTAACCCTCCCATCCTTCCCCTAATTGTAGTAAACTAATAGACAACAACTCTTAGGCTTTTACTTCCAGTTTATACAGACTATATACATTTCACAGACACAGTATATTTTATATTAGTTATTATATTATTTATAGTCCCGTCCTTCAGCTCCCCTCAACCCTCCCATCTATCTCCTAACACCATCCAGTCCCATCCTTCAGCTCCATCCAGTCCCATCCTTCAGCTCCCCTCAACCCCTCCCATCTATCTCTGACCACCATCCAGTCCCATCCTTCAGCTCTCCTCAACCCCTCCCATCTATCTCCTAACACCATCCAGTCCCATCCTTCAGCTCCATCCAGTCCCATCCTTCAGCTCCATCCAGTCCCATCCTTCAGCTCCATCCAGTCCCATCCTTCAGCTCCATCCAGTCCCATCCTTCAGCTCCATCCAGTCCCATCCTTCAGCTCCCCTCAACCCCTCCCATCTATCTCTGAACACCATCCAGTCCCATCCTTCAGCTCCATCCAGTCCCATCCTTCAGCTCCCCTCAACCCCTCCCATCTATCTCCTAACACCATCCAGTTCCATCCTTCAGCTACCCTCAATCCCTACCATCTATCTCTGAACACCATCCAGTCCCGTCCTTCAGCTCCACTCAACCCCTCCCATCTATCTCCTAACACCATCCAGTCCCATCCTTCAGCTCCATCCAGTCCCATCCTTCAGCTCCCCTCAACCCCTCCCATCTATCTCTGAACACCATCCAGTCCCATCCTTCAGCTACCCTCAACCCCCTCCCATCTATCTCCTAACACCATCCAGTCCCATCCTTCAGCTCCATCCAGTCCCATCCTTCAGCTCCCCTCAACCCCTCCCATCTATCTCCTAACACCATCCAGTCCCATCCTTCAGCTACCCTCAATCCCTACCATCTATCTCTGAACACCATCCAGTCCCGTCCTTCAGCTCCACTCAACCCCTCCCATCTATCTCCTAACACCATCCAGTCCCATCCTTCAGCTCCATCCAGTCCCATCCTTCAGCTCCATCCAACCCCTCCCATCTCTCTGAACACCATCCAGTCCCATCCTTCAGCTCCATCCAGTCCCATCCTTCAGCTCCACTCAACCCCTCCCATCTATCTCTGAACACCATCCAGTCCCATCCTTCAGCTCCCCTCAACCCCTCCCATCTATCTCTGAACACCATCCAGTCCCATCCTTCAGCTCCATCCAGTCCCATCCTTCAGCTCCATCCAGTCCCATCCTTCAGCTCCCCTCAACCCCTCCCATCTATCTCTGACCACCATCCAGTCCCATCCTTCAGCTCCACTCAACCCCTCCCATCTATCTCTGACCACCATCCAGTCCCATCCTTCAGCTCCATCCAGTCCCATCCTTCAGCTCCATCCAGTCCCATCCTTCAGCTCCATCCAGTCCCATCCTTCAGCTCCCCTCAACCCCTCCCATCTATCTCTGAACACCATCCAGTCCCATCCTTCAGCTCCCCTCAACCCCTCCCATCTATCTCCTAACACCATCCAGTCCCATCCTTCAGCTCCATCCAGTCCCATCCTTCAGCTCCCCTCAACCCCTCCCATCTATCTCTGAACACCATCCAGTCCCATCCTTCAGCTCCCCTCAACCCCTCCCATCTATCTCTGAACACCATCCAGTCCCATCCTTCAGCTCCATCCAGTCCCATCCTTCAGCTCCACTCAACCCCTCCCATCAGACCACCCCTGTATCCCAGGTCGTCCCAGTGACTGGCAGACCACCCCCTGTATCCCAGGTCGTCCCAGTGACTGGCAGACCACCCCCTGTATCCCAGGTCGTCCCAGTGACTGGCAGACCACCCCCTGTATCCCAGGTCGTCCCAGTGACTGGCAGACCACCCCTGTATCCCAGGTCGTCCCAGTGACTGGCAGACCACCCCTGTATCCCAGGTCGTCCCAGTGACTGGCAGACCACCCCCTGTATCCCAGGTCGTCCCAGTGACTGGCAGACCACCCCCTGTATCCCAGGTCGTCCCAGTGACTGGCAGACCACCCCCTGTAACCCAGGTCGTCCCAGTGACTGGCAGACCACCCCCTGTATCCCAGGTCGTCCCAGTGACTGGCAGACCACCCCCCTGTATCCCAGGTCGTCCCAGTGACTGGCAGACCACCCCCTGTAACCCAGGTCGTCCCAGTGACTGGCAGACCACCCCCTGTATCCCAGGTGGGTCCCAGTGACTGGCAGACCACCCCTGTATCCCAGGTCGTCCCAGTGACTGGCAGACCACCCCTGTATCCCAGGTCGTCCCAGT
>NW_025547338.1:50000-67500 GCF_905237065.1 Salmo salar
GGGTGAGTACCCTACACCCTATACCCTATACCCTGTACCCTACACCCTGTACCCTATACCCTGTACCCTATACCCAACACGCCAGCTAAAGCCATCGCTACCAGCCTCCACCTCATCTGCTCCAGGGTGGTACCCTACACCCTATACCCTATACCCTGTACCCTACACCCTGTACCCTATACCCTGTACCCTATACCCAACACGCCAGCTAAAGCCATCGCTACCAGCCTCCACCTCATCTGCTCCAGGGTGAGTACCCTACACCCTATACCCTATACCCTGTACCCTACACCCTGTACCCTATACCCTGTACCCTATACCCAACACGCCAGCTAAAGCCATCGCTACCAGCCTCCACCTCATCTGCTCCAGGGTGAGTACCCTACACCCTATACCCCTATACCCTGTACCCTGCACCCTGTACCCTATACCCTGTACCCTATACCCAACACGCCAGCTAAAGCCATCGCTACCAGCCTCCACCTCATCTGTCCAGGGTGAGTACCCTACACCCTATACCCTATACCCTGTACCCTACACCCTGTACCCTATACCCTGTACCCTGTACCCAACACGCCAGCTAAAGCCATCGCTACCAGCCTCCACCTCATCTGCTCCAGGGTGAGTACCCTACACCCTATACCCTATACCCTGTACCCTACACCCTGTACCCTATACCCTGTACCCTATACCCAACACGCCAGCTAAAGCCATCGCTACCAGCCTCCACCTCATCTGCTCCAGGGTGAGTACCCTACACCCTATACCCTATACCCTGTACCCTACACCCTGTACCCTATACCCTGTACCCTATACCCAACACGCCAGCTAAAGCCATCGGCTACCAGCCTCCACCTCATCTGCTCCAGGGTGAGTACCCTACACCCTATACCCTATACCCTGTACCCTACACCCTGTACCCTATACCCTGTACCCTATACCCAACACGCCAGCTAAAGCCATCGCTACCAGCCTCCACCTCATCTGCTCCAGGGTGAGTACCCTACACCCTATACCCTGTACCCTATACCCTATACCTTATACCCTGTACCCTACTCCTGTACCCTATACCCTACACCCTATACCCTATACCCTATACCCAACACCCTGTACCCTACACCCTGTACCCTGTACCCACCACGCCAGCTAAAGCCATCGCTACCAGCCTCCACCTCATATGCTCTGGGGTGAGTAACCTACACCCTGTACCCTATACCCTACTCCCTATACCCTGTACCCTGTACCCTATACCCTGTACCCTGTACCCTTCACCCTGTACCCTATACCCTATACCCTAGACCCTGTACCCTATACCCTGTGCCCTGTACCCTATACCCTATACCCTGTACCCTATACCCTGTACCCTTCACCCTGTACCCTGTACCCTTCACCCTGTACCCTATACCCTATACCCTACACCCTGTACCCTATACCCTGTACCCTGTACCCTATACCCTATACCCTGTACCCTATACCCTGTACCCTACACCCTGTACCCTACACCCTGTACCCTATACCCTACTCCCTGTACCCTATACCCTACTCCCTGTACCCTACTCCCTGTCCCTGTGCCCTATACCCTATACCCTGTACCCTATACCCTACTCCCTATACCCTACACCCTATACCCTGTACCCTATACCCTATACCCTACTCCTTGTACCCTATACCCTGTACCTATACCCTACACCCTATACCCTGTACCCTACACCCTGTACCCTACAACCTGTACCCTACACCCTGTACCCTACACTCCCTGTACCCTATACCCTGTACCCTACACCCTACACTCTATACCCTATACCATATACCCTACACCCTACAACCTATACCATATACCATATACCCTACACTCTACACCCTACAACCTATACCCTACACTCTATACCCTATACCCTACACCCTATACCATACACCCTATACCATACACCCTAAAACCTAAAACCTGCAGCCTACAACAGGGTTCTCCAACTGGTGGTCCGTGGGCCGAGTTTGGCCCTGCAGCTGGTTTTATTTGGCCCCAGGTTTTAATCCTTGTTGGACAGGGAAATACTGTAAAAACACCAGGAAATCAGCTCCGAGTGGTTTTAATCCAGGAAACCTGTTCCCAGGTGTTTAATAGAGAGACACGTGATCGTATACAAACGTAAACAAGGTTCGATTATGTTTTAGTTCATATCTGTTTGGGCTTCTTGTGGTCAATTAGTCCCTGTCTAGTGTCCCTGTGTAGTGTCCCTGTCTAGTGTCCCTGTCTAGTGTCCCTGTCTAGTGTCCCTGTCTAGTGTCCTAGTCCCTGTCTAGTGTCCCTGTCTAGTGTCCTAGTCCCTGTCTAGTGTCCCTGTCTAGTGTCCTTGTCTAGTGTCCTAGTCCCTGTCTAGTGTCCCTGTCTAGTGTCCCTGTCTAGTGTCCTAGTTCCTGTCTAGTGTCCCTGTCTAGTGTCCTAGTCCCTGTCTAGTGTCCCTGTCTAGTGTCCTAGTCCCTGTCTAGTGTCCCTGTCTAGTGTCCTAGTTCTGTCTAGTGTCCTAGTCCCTGTCTAGTGTCCTAGTCCCTGTCTAGTGTCCAACTCCTGTCTAGTGTCCTAGTCCCTGTCTAGTGTCCTAGTCCCTGTCTAGTGTCCTACTCCCTGTCTAGTGTCCTAGTCCCTGTCTAGTGTCCTTGTCCCTGTCTAGTGTCCTAGTCCCTGTCTAGTGTCCTGTCTAGTGTCCCTGTCTAGTGTCCCTGTCTAGTGTCCCTGTCTAGTGTCCCTGTCTGAGTGTCCTAGTCCCTGTCTAGTGTCCCTGTCTAGTGTCCTAGTCCCTGTCTAGTGTCCTAGTCCCTGTCTAGTGTCCTAGTCCCTGTCTAGGTGTCCCTGTCTAGTGTCCTAGTCCCTGTCTAGTGTCCTAGTCCCTGTCTAGTGTCCTAGTCCCTGTCTAGTGTCCTAGTCCCTGTCTAGTGTCCCTGTCTAGTGTCCTAGTCCCTGTCTAGTGTCCTAGTCCCTGTCTAGTGTCCTAGTTCCTGTCTAGTGTACTGCCTTTGACCAAAGCCTCCAAAAGTAGTGCACTAAACAGGAAATAGGGGTTCCATTTCAGATTTCAGAGAGCCACTACAGTACATGGACATTACTACAACCAGATGAGAGGAGAGACGGAGGGAGGAGGGAGGGGAGGGAGGGAGAGAGGAGGAGAGAGAGAGAGAGAGAGACAGAGACAGACAAAACCTAAGTTTATCCATAATTTATTGGTCTGTTGCAGAGAGGAAAATCTTTTAGAGAGGGAGAGAGGCTGACCTGGTTTGCTGTGTGTAGAGCTGAGTAGAGGAGACTTAGAGGGGGTGTCCCTCCCCAGGTGGGAGACAGCTTGACATTATTTCAAGGGAGAAACTTGCTCTTGGTTGTTGTAACTAATTTTCTCCTCTCCTCTCCTCTCCTCTCCTCTCCTCTCCTCTCCTCTCCTCTCCTCTCCTCTCCCCTCCCTCCCCTCCTCTCCTCTCCTCTCCTCTCCTCTCCTCTCCTCTCTCCTCTCCTCTCCTCTCCTCTCCCTCCCTCCTCCTCTCCTCCCTCTCTCTCCTCTCCTCTCCTCTCCTCTCCTCTCCTCTCCTCTCCTCTCCTCCTCTCCTCTCCTCTCCTCCTCCCCTCCTCTCCTCTCCTCTCCTCCTCTCCTCCTCCTCCCTCCTCTCCTCTCCTCTCCTCTCTCTCCTCTCCCTCCCTCCCTCCTCTCCTCTCCTCTCCTCTCCTCTCCTCTCCTCTCCTCTCCTCTCTGTAGATCATGTCAGAGCGTAAGCATGCTAAAGCGTTATCAGGGGGCTTTGTCAGGGCGTGTCTCTACACGGCAGAATGCAGTCAGGACTAGACCTCCCACTACAAGGTAATCTACTCTACTGTAATATGCTCTACTGTAATCTACTCTACTGTAATCTACTCTACTGTAATCTACTCTACTGTAATATGCTCTACTGTAATCTACTCTACTGTAATCTACTCTACTGTAATCTACTGTAATCTGCTCTACTGTAATCTACTCTGCTGTAATCTACTCTACTGTAATCTACTCTACTGTAATCTACTGTAATCTGCTCTACTGTAATCTACTCTACTGTAATCTACTCTACTGTAATCTACTCTACTGTAATCTACTGTAATCTGCTCTACTGTAATCTACTCTGCTCTACTGTAATCTGCTCTACTGTAATCTGCTCTACTGTAATCTGCTCTGCTGTAATCTACTCTGCTCTACTGTAATCTACTATACTGTAATCTGCTCTACTGTAATCTGCTCTACTGTAATCTGCTCTACTGTAATCTACTCTGCTCTACTGTAATCTACTCTGCTCTACTGTAATCCACTCTACTGTAATCTACTCTGCTCTACTGTAATCTACTCTACTGTAATCTGCTCTACTGTAATCTGCTCTACTGTAATCTACTCTGCTCTACTGTAATCTACTCTGCTCTACTGTAATCTGCTCTACTGTAATCTACTCTAATGTAATCTACTCTGCTCTACTGTAATCTACTCTACTGTAATCTACTCTGCTCTACTGTAATCTACTCTACTGTAATCTACTCTTCACTACTGTAATCTACTCTGCTCTACTGTAATCACCTATACTGCATCACGTATACTGTATCACATATACTGTATCACATATACTGTATCGCATATACTGTATCACGTATACTGTATAGTGTATCGCATATACTGTATCACATACAGTACAAACAATAGTACGCAAGTATAAACACCATGGGACCAAGCAGCCGTCATACCGCTCAGGAAGGTGATGCATTCTGTCTCCTAGAGATGAACGTACTTTGGTGCGAAAAGTGCAAATCAATCCCAGAACAACAGCAAAGGACCTTGTGAAGATGCTGGAGGAATCAGGTACAAAAGTATCTATATCCACAGTAAAACGAGTCCTATATCGACATAACCTGAAAGGCCGCTCAGCAAGGAAGAAGCCACTGCTCCAAAACCGCCATAAAAAAGCCAGACTACGGTTTGCAGCTGCACATGGGGACAAAGATTGTACTTTTTGGAGAAATGTCCTCTGGTCTGATGAAACAAAAATAGAACTGTTTGGCCATAATGACCATCGTTATGTTTGGAGGAAAAAGGGGGAGGCTTGCAAGCTGAAGAACACCATCCCAACCGTGAAGCACGGAGGTGGCAGCATCATGTTGTGGGGGTGCTTTGCTGCAGGAGGGACTGGTGCACTTCACAAAATAGATGGCAACATGAGGGAGGAAAATTATGTGGATATATTGAAGCAACATCTCAAGACATCAGTCAGGAAGTTAAAGCTTGGTCACAAATGGGTCTTCCAAATGAACAATGACCCCAAGCATACTTCCAAAGTTGTGGCAAAATGGCTTAAGGACAACAAAGTCAAGGTATTGGAGTGGCCATCACAAAGCCCTTACCTCAATCCTATAGAACATTTGTGGGCAGAACTGAAAAAGCGTGTGCGAGCAAGGAGGCCAACAAACCTGACTCAGTTACACCAGCTCTGTCAGGAGGAATGGGCCAAAATTCACCCAACTTATTGTGGGAAGCTTGTGGAAGGCTACCCAAACGTTTGACCCAAGTTAAACAATTTAAAGGCAATGCTACCAAATACTAATTGAGTGTATGTAAACTTCTGACCCACTGGGAATGTGATGAAAGAAATAAAAGCTGAAATAAATAATTCTCTCTACTATTATTCTGACATTTCACATTCTTAAAATAAAGTGTTGATCCTAACTGACCTAAGACAGGAATTTTTACTAGGATTTAATATCAGGAATTGTGAAAAACTGAGTTTAAATATATTTGGCTAAGGTGTATGTAAACTTCCGACTACAACTGTATGTCTGTCTGTCATGTAGCCTAATGAAGACTGCTGTCTGTCTGTCTGTCTGTCTGTCTGTCTGTCTGTTGTCTGTCTGTCGTCTGTCTGTCTGTCTGTCTGTCTGTCTGTCTGTCTGTCTGTCTGTCTGTCTGTCTGTCTGTCTGTCCAGCAGAGTTCCCCTCTCCAAAGACAGAGTTGGTCCAGAGGTTCCAGGTTCTGTATCTGGGTATGATGCCAGTAGACAGATCTATAGGTGAGACACACACACACACACACACACACACACACACACACACACACACACACACACACACACACACACACACACACACACACACACACACTGACCCCTGCCCTGTGACCCCTGTCCTGTGACCCCTGCCCTGTGACCCCTGTCCTGTGACCCTGTGACCCCTGCCCTGTGACCCCGTGACCCCTGCCCTGTGACCCCTGCCCTGTGACCCCTGCCCTGTGACCCCTGCCCTGTGACCCCGTGACCCCTGCCCTGTGACCCCCGCCCCGTGGCCCCTGCCCTGTGACCCCTGCCCTGTGACCCCTGTCCTGTGACCCCTTGCCCTGTGACCCCTAGGTATGGACATAGTGAACGGGCGATAGACAGTCTGATTGGTTCTTCCAGTAGAGAGGAGTGGAAAGCTGTTAACCTCAACGTGGCTGATGCAACCCTCATTATCAGCAACCACCAGGTAACATCCACTATATACACCTCCTATATACCTCATTATCACCACCCACCACTATATACACCTCTATATACCTCATCACCAACCACCACTATATACACCTCTATATACCTCATTATCACCACCCACCACTATATGCACCTCTATATACCTCATTATCACCACCCACCAGGTAACATCCACTATATACACCTCTATATACCTCATTATCACCAACCAACACTATATACACCTCTATATACCTCATTATCACCACCCACCACTATATACACCTCTATATACCTCATTATCACCACCCACCACTATATACACCTCTATATACCTCATTATCACCACCCAACACTATATACACCTCTATATACCTCATTATCACCACCCACCACTATATCCATCTCCTATATACCTCATTATCACCACCCACCACTATATACACCTCTATATACCTCATTATCACCACCCACCACTATATACACCTCTATATACCTCATTATCACCACCCACCACTATATACACCTCTATATACCTCATTATCACCACCCACCACTATATACACCTCTATATACCTCATTATCACCACCCACCACTATATACACCTCTATATACCTCATTATCACCACCCACCACTATATCCATCTCCTATATACCTCATTATCACCACCCACCACTATATACACCTCTATATACCTCATTATCACCACCCACCACTATATACACCTCTATATACCTCATTATCACCAACCACCACTATATACACCTCTACCCTCATTATCACCAACCACCACTATATACACTATATACACCTCTACCCTCATTATCACCAACCACCACTATATACACCTCTACCCTCATTATCACCAACCACCACTATATACACCTCTACCCTCATTATCACCAACCACCGCTATATACACTATATACACCTCTACCCTCATTATCACCAACCACCACTATATACACCTCTACCCTCATTATCACCAACCACCACTATATACACCTCTACCCTCATTATCACTAACCACCGCTATATACACTATATACACCTCTACCCTCATTATCACCAACCACCACTATATACACCTCTACCCTCATTATCACCAACCACCACTATATACACCTCTATATAGCTCATTATCACCACCCACCACTATATACACTATATACACCTCTACCCTCATTATCACCAACCACCACTATATACACCTCTACCCTCATTATCACCAACCACCACATATACACTATATACACCTCTACCCTCAATATCACCAACCACCACTATATACACCTCTACCCTCATTATCACCAACCACCACTATATACAACCTAAACACCACACTATATACACCTCTACCCTCATTATCACCAACCACCGCTATATACACTATATACACCTCTACCCTCATTATCACCAACCACCACTATATACACCTCTACCCTCATTATCACCAACCACCACTATATACACCTCTACCCTCATTATCACCAACCACCACTAAACACTATATACACCTCTACCCTCATTATCACCAACCACCACTATATACACCTCTACCCTCATTATCACCAACCACCGCATATACACTATATACACCTCTACCCTCATTATCACCAACCACCACTATATACACCTCTACCCTCATTGTCACCAACCACCACTATATACACCTCTATACCTCATTATCACCACACCACTATACACTATATACACCTCTACCCTCATTATCACCAACCACCACTATATACACCTCTACCCTCATTATCACCAACCACCACTATATACACCTCTACCCTCATTATCACCAACCACCACTATATACACCTCTACCCTCATTATCACCAACCACCGCTTATATAACACTATATACACTCTCTACCCTCATTATCACCAACCACCACTATATACACCTCTACCCTCATTATCACCAACCACCACTATATACACCTCTACCCTCATTATCACCAACCACCACTATATACACTATATACACCTCTACCCTCATTATCACCAACCACCACTATATACACCTCTACCCTCATTATCACCAACCACCACTATATACACCTCTATATACCTCATTATCACCAACCACCACTATATACACTATATACACCTCTACCCTCATTATCACCAACCACCACTATATACACCTCTACCCTCATTATCACCAACCACCACTATATACACCTCTACCCTCATTATCACCAACCACTGCTATATACACTATATACACCTCTACCCTCATTATCACCAACCACCACTATATACACCTCTACCCTCATTATCACCAACCACCACTATATACACCTCTATATACCTCATTATCACCACCCACCACTATATACACTATATACACCTCTACCCTCATTATCACCAACCACTCACTATATACACCTCTACCCTCATTATCACCAACCACCACTATATACACCTCTACCCTCATTATCACCAACCACCACTATATACACCTCTACCTCATAATCACCAACCACTATATACACTATATACACCTCTACCCTCATTATACAAACACTATATACACCTCTACCCTCATTATCACCAATCACCACTATATACACCTCTATATACCTCATTATCACCAACCACCACCATATACACCTCTACCCTCATTATCACCAACCACCACTATATACACCTCTACCCTCATTATCACCAACCACCGCTATATACACCTCTATATCCCTCATTATCACCAACCACCACTATATACACTATATACACCTCTACCCTCATTATCACCAACCACCCTATATACCTCTACTCATTATCACACCCACCACTATATACACCTCTACCCTCATTATCACCAACCACCGCTATATACACCTCTACCCTCATTATCACCAACCACCACTATATACACTATATACACCTCTACCTCATTATCACCACCCACCGCTATATACCCCTCTACCCTCATTATCACCACCCACCGCTATATACACCTCAATACCTCATTATCACCAACCACCACTATATACACCTCTACCTCATTCACACACTATATCACCTCTACCTCATTATCACCAACCACCACTTATATACACCTCTACCCTCATTATCACCAACCACCGCTATATACACCTCTACCCTCATTATCACCACCCACCGCTATATACACCTCTACCCTCATTATCACCAACCACCACTATATACACCTCTACCCTCATTATCACCAACCACCACTTATATACACCTCTACCCTCATTATCACTCAACCACCACTATATACACCTCTACCCTCATTATCACCAACCACCACTATATACACCTCTACCCTCATTATCACCAACCACCACTATATACACCTCTACCCTCATTATCACCAACCACCACTATATACACCTCTACCCTCATTATCACCAACCACCACTATATACACCACTATATACACCTCTACCCTCATTATCACCAACCACCACTATATACACCTCTACCCTCATTATCACCAACCACCACTATATACACTATATACACCTCTACCCTCATTATCACCAACGCACCACTATATACACCTCTACCCTCATTATCACCAACCACCACTATATACACCTCTACCCTCATTATCACCAACCACCACTATATACACCTCTACCCTCATTATCACCAACCACCACTATATACACCTCTACCCTCATTATCACCAACCACCACTATATACACCTCTACCTCATTATCACCAACCACCACTATATACACTCTCTACCCTCATTATCACCACCCACTATATACACTCTACCCTCATTATCACCATCACCACCGCTTTATACACCTCTACCCTCATTATACACGCACTATATACCTCTACCCTCATTATCACCACCCTGACACACTATGCCACCTCTCTACCTCATTATCACAACACCACTATACTCTACCCTCATTGTCATAGCCACTACTATATACCTCTACCCTCATAATCACCACCACCACTATATACACTACTATAACCTCTATATGCCTCATTATCACCAAACCACCACTATATACACCTCTACCCTCATTATCACCAACCACCACTATATACACCTCTACCTCATTATCACCACCACTATATACACCTCTACCCTCTTATCACACCCTATATCACCTCTCCCTCATTATCACCAACCACCACTATATACACCTCTACCCTCATTATCACCAACCACCACTATATACACCTCTACCCTCATTATCACCAACCACCGCTATATACACCTCTACCCTCATTATCACCAACCACCACTTCACTATATACACCTCTACCCTCATTATCACCACCCACCACTATATACACCTCTACCCTCATTATCACACAACCACCACTATATACACCTCTACCCTCATTATCACCAACCACCACTATATACACCTCTAACCTCATTATCACCAACCACCACTATATACACCTCTAGCCTCATTATCACCACCCACCGCTATATACACCTCTACCCTCATTATCACCACCCACCGCTATATACACCTCTACCCTCATTATCACCACCCACCACTATATACACCTCTACCCTCATTATCACCACCCACCACCACTATATACACCTCTACCCTCATTATCACCACCCACCGCTATATACACCTCTACCTCATTATCACCACCCACCGCTATATACACCTCTACCCTCATTATCACCACCCACCGCTATATACACCTCTACCCTCATTATCACCACCCACCGCTATATACACCTCTACCCTCATTATCACCAACCACCACTATATACACCTCCTATAACCTCATTATCACCAACCACCACTATATACACCTCTACCTCATTATCACCAACCACCGCTAAAAAAAAACCCATTATCACCACCACCACTATATACACCCTACCCTCATTATCACCACCACCACCTTATAGACAATTTCATCTATATACCTCATTATCACCAACCACCACCAACCATATATACACCTCTACCCTCATTATCACCCAATCACCACTATATACACCTCGACCCTCATTATCACCACCCACCACTATATACACCTCTACCCTCATTATCACCAACCACCACACATCTCTACATTCTCTCTCTCTGTCTCTCTCTCTCTCTCTCTCTCTTTCTCTCTGTCTCTTTCTCTTTCTTTCTGATGACGTTTCATCCTTTGTGTGTGTGTTTGTGTGCTTCCTGTATGTCTCTCTCTGTCTCTCCCTGTGTATCAGGAGGTGAAGGGAGGAGGAGGAGGAGGAGGAGGGAGGAGGAGGTGAAGAGGAGGAGGAGGTGTTGGTGGAGTGCAGGGTGAGGTTTCTGTCCTTCATGGGAGTAGGAGGGACGTCCACTGCTTTGCCTTCATCATGGACGGAGGAGGCGACGACGCTACGAGTGTCACGTGTTGTGGTGTGAACCGACGCTGGACGGCTCTCTGAGGCCGTACAGGCAGCGTGCATGGTGGGTACACTCTAGAATATCTAGATCTATGTACAGGCAGCGTGCATGGTGTGACCCCACGCTGGACGGCTCTCTGAGGCCGTACAGGCAGCGTGCATGGTGGGTACACTCTAGAATATCTAGATCTATGTACAGCTGCATGCATGGTGGGTACACCTAGAGGGTATCTAGATCTATGTACAGGCTGCGTGCATGGTGGTACACTCTACAATATCTAGATCTATGTACAGGCAAGCGTGCATGGTGGGTACGCTCTAGAATATCTAAATCTATGTACAGGCTGCATGCATGGTGGGTACACTCTAGAATATCTAGATCTATGTACAGGCAGCGTGCATGGTGTGACCCGGCTGGCACGGCTCTCTGAGGCCGTACAGGCAGACGATGCATGGTGGGTACACTCTAGAATATCTAGATCTGTGTACAGGCTGCGTGCATGGTGTGTTCACTCTAGAATATCTAGATCTATGTGCAGGCTGCGTGCATGGTGGGTACACTCTAGAATATCTAGATCTATGTACAGGCTGCGTGTGGTGTGACCCCAGCAGCTGGGCGGCTCTCTGGGCCGTACGGGCAGCGTGCGTGTGGGTACACTCTAGAATATCTAGATCTATGTACAGGCGCGTGCATGGTGGGTACACTCTCAGAATATCTAGATCTATGTACAGGCAGCGTGCATGGTGGGTACACTCTAGAATATCTAGATCTATGTTACAGGCAGCGTGCATGGTGGGTACACTCTAGAATATCTAGATCTATGTACAGGCAGCGTGCATGGTGTGAACCCGACGCTGGACGGCTCTCTGAGGCCGTACAGGCAGCGTGCATGGTGGGTACACTCTAGAATATCTAGATCTATGTACAGGCTGCATGCATGGTGGGTACACTCTAGAATATCTAGATCTATGTACAGGCAGCGTGCATGGTGTGACCCCGACGCTGGACGGCTCTCTGAGGACGTACAGGCAGCGTGCATGGTGGGTACACTCTAGAATATCTAGATCTATGTACAGTTTGCATGCATGGTGGGTACACTCTAGAATATCTAGATATTTGTACAGGCAGAGTGCATGGTGGGTACACTCTAGAATATCTAGATCTATGTACAGGCAGCGTGCATGGTGCGTACACTCTAGAATATCTAGATCTATGTACAGGCAGCGTGCATGGTGGGTACACTCTAGAATATCTAGATCTATGTACAGGCTGCGTGCATGGTGGGGTACACTCTAGAATATCTAGATCTATGTACAGGCTGCGTGCATGGTGGTACACTCTAGAATATCTAGATCTATGTTACAGGCTGCATGCATGGTGGGTACACTCTATAATATCTAGATCTATGTACAGGCTACGTGCATGGTGGGATACACTCTACAGTATCTAGGTCTGTACAGGCTGCGTGCATGGTGGGTACACTCTAGAATATCTAGATCTATGTACAGGCGTGCATGGTGTTGAACCCAATGCTGGACAGCTCTCTGAGAGCCAGTACAGGCTGTGTGCATGGCGGGTACACTCTATAATATCTAGATCTATGTACAGGCTGCATGCATGGTGCGTACACTCTAGAATATCTAGATCTATGTACAAGCTGCATGCATGGTGCGTACACTCTATAATATCTAGATCTATGTACAGGCTGCGTGCATGGTGGGTCCACACTCTAGAATATCTAGATCTATGTACAAGCTGCATGCAGCTGGTGCGTACACTCTATAATATCTAGATCTATGTACAGGTGGTGCATGGTGAGTACACTCTAGAATATCTAGATCTATGTACAGGCTGCGTGCATGGTGTACACTCTATAATATCTAGATCTATGTACGGCTGCGTGCATGGTGAATACACTCTAAATATCTAGATCTATGTACAGGCTGCGTGCATGGTGCGTCACTCTATAATATCTAGATCTATGTACAGGCTGCGTGCATGGTGAATACACTCTAGAATATCTAGATCTATGCTTACAGGCTGCGTGCATGGTGGGTACACTCTATAATATCTAGATCTATGTACAGGCTGCGTGCATGGTGGGTACACTCTAGAATATCTAGATCTATGTACAGGCTGCGTGCATGGTGGGTACACTCTAGAATATCTAGATCTATGTACAGGCTACGTGCATGGTGTGAACCCAATGCTGGCAGCTCTCTGCCGTACAGGCTGTGTGCATGGCGGGTACACTCTAGAATATCTAGATCTATGTACAGGCTGCATGCATGGTGCGTACCTCTAGAATATCTAGATCTATGTACAAGCTGATGCATGGTACATACACTCTATAATATCTAGATATATGTACAGGCTGCGTGCATGGTGGGTACACTCTAGAATATCTAGATCTAGTGTACAGGCTGCGTGCATGGTGGGTACACTCTAGAATATCTAGATCTATGTACAGGCTGCGTGCATGGTGTGAACCCAATGCTGGACAGCTCTCTGAGGCCTTACAGGCTGTGTGCATGGCGGGTACACTCTATAATATCTAGATCTATGTACAGGCTGCATGCATGGTGCGTACACTCTAGAATATCTAGATCTATGTACAGGCTGCGTGCATGGTGGGTACACTCTAGAATATCTAGATCTATGTACAGGCTGCGTGCATGGTGGGTACACTCTAGAATATCTAGATCTATGTACAGGCTGCGTGCATGGTGGGTACACTCTAGAATATCTAGATCTATGTACAGGCTGTGTGCATGGGGGTACACTCTATAATATCTAGATCTATGTACAGGCTGCGTGCATGGTGGGTACACTCTAGAATATCTAGATCTATGTACAGGCTGCGTGCATGGTGGGTACACTCTATAATATCTAGATCTATGTACAGGCTGCGTGCATGGTGGGTACACTCTATAATATCTAGATCTATGTACAGGCTGCGTGCATGGTGCGTACACTCTATAATATCTAGATCTATGTACAGGCTGCGTGCATGGTGGGTACACTCTAGAATATCTAGATCTATGTACAGGCTGCATGCATGGTGCGTACACTCTATAATATCTAGATCTATGTACAGGCAGCGTGCATGGTGCGTCTCTATAATACTAGAGGCTCTATGTACAGGCTGCGTGCATGGTGGGTACACTCTAGAATATCTAGATCTATGTCAGGCTGCGTGCATGGTGTGTACACTCTAGAATATCTAGATCTATGTACAGGCTGCGTGCATGGTGAATACACTCTGAATATCTAGATCTATGTACAGGCTGCGTGCATGGTGTGTACACTCTAGAATATCTAGATCTATGTACAGACTGCGTGCATGGTGGGTACACTCTAGAATATCTAGATCTATGTACAGGCTGAGTGCATGGTGGGTACACTCTGAACATCTAGATCTATGTACAGGCTGCGTGCATGGTGGGTACACTCTAGAATATCTAGATCTATGTACAGGCTGCGTGCATGGTGGACACACTCTAGAATATCTAGATCTATGTACAGGCTGCGTGCATGGTGGGTAACTCTAGAATATCTATCTATGTACAGGCTGCGTGCATGGTGGGTACACTCTAGAATATCTAGATCTATGTACAGGCTGCGTGCATGGTGGGCACTCTATATCTAGATCTAGTACAGGCTGCGTGCATGGTGGGTACACTCTAGAATATCTAGATCTATGTACAGGCTGCGTGCATGGTGAGTACACTCTAGAATATCTAGATCTATGTACAGGCTGCGTGCATGGTGAATACACTCTAGAATATCTAGATCTATGTACAGGCTGCGTGCATGGTGAAGGTACACTCTAGAATATCTAGATCTATGTACAGGCTGCGTGCATGGTGGGTACACTCTAGAATATCTAGATCTATGTACAGGCTGCGTGCATGGTGCGTACACTCTATAATATCTAGATCTATGTACAGGCTGCGTGCATGGTGGGTACACTCTAGAATATCTAGATCTATGTACAGGCTGCGTGCATGGTGGGTACACTCTAGAATATCTAGATCTATGTACAGGCTGCGTGCATGGTGGGTACACTCTAGAATATCTAGATCTATGTACAGGCTGCGTGCATGGTGCGTACACTCTATAATATCTAGATCTATGTACAGGCTGCGTGCATGGTGAATACACTCTAGAATATCTAGATCTTGTACAGGCTGCGTGCATGGTGGGTACACTCTATAATATCTAGATCTATGTACAGGCTGCGTGCATGGTGGGTACACTCTAGAATATCTAGATCTATGTACAGGCTGCGTGCATGGTGGGTACACTCTAGAATATCTAGATCTATGTACAGGCTACATGCATGGTGTGAACCCAATGCTGGACAGCTCTCTGAGGCCGTACAGGCTGTGTGCATGGCGGGTACACTCTATAATATCTAGATCTATGTACAGGCTGCATGCATGGTGCGTACACTCTAGAATATCTAGATCTATGTACAAGCTGCATGCATGGTGCGTACACTCTATAATATCTAGATATATGTACAGGCTGCGTGCATGGTGGGTACACTCTAGAATATCTAGATCTATGTACAGGCTGCGTGCATGGTGGGTACACTCTAGAATATCTAGATCTATGTACAGGCTACGTGCATGGTGTGAACCCAATGCTGGACAGCTCTCTGAGGCCGTACAGGCTGTGTGCATGGCGGGTACACTCTATAATATCTAGATCTATGTACAGGCTGCATGCATGGTGCGTACACTCTAGAATATCTAGATCTATGTACAAGCTGCGTGCATGGTGGGTACACTCTATAATATCTAGATCTATGTACAGGCTGCGTGCATGGTGGGTACACTCTAGAATATCTAGATCTATGTCAGGCTGCGTGCATGGTGGGTACACTCTATAATATCTAGATCTATGTACAGGCTGTGTGCATGGTGGGTACACTCTATAATATCTAGATCTATGTACAGGCTGCGTGCATGGTGGGTACACTCTAGAATATCTAGATCTATGTACAGGCTGCGTGCATGGTGAATACACTCTATAATATCTAGATCTATGTACAGGCTGCGTGCATGGTGATACACTCTATAATATCTAGATCTATGTACAGGCTGCGTGCATGGTGAGTACACTCAGAAATCTAGATCTATGTACAGGCTGCGTGCATGGTGAATACACTCTAGAATATCTAGATCTATGTACAGGCTGGTGCATGGTGGGTACACTCTAGAATATCTAGATCTATGTACAGGCTGCGTGCATGGTGAATACACTCTATAATATCTAGATCTATGTACAGGCTGCGTGCATGGTGGGTACACTCTATAATATCTATCTATGTTACAGGCTGCGTGCATGGTGGTACACTCTATAATATCTAGATCTATGTACAGGCTGCGTGCATGGTGCGTACACTCTATAATATCTAGATCTATGTTACAGGCTGCGTGCATGGTGAATACACTCTAGAATATTCTAGATCTCTGTGCAGGCTGCGTGCATGGTGAATACACTCTAGAATATCTAATCTATGTACAGGCTGCGTGCATGGTGTGTACACTCTAGAATATCTAGATCTATGTACAGGCTGCGTGCATGGTGGGTACACTCTATAATATCTAGATCTATGTACAGGCTGCGTGCA